>NC_080710.1:23585779-23750779 GCF_019097595.1 Hemibagrus wyckioides | reverse complement strand
TGTATGATTATTACATTTTGAACACGAGTATGAATGTGACTGGTTGATTCAGAGCACAGTCACGTGTCCCGTTATAAAAGGGTGTGCAGGCATATACAACCAGATTATGGTAAGTTCCTGTTTGTTTTTCACTTGAATTTTGTTGGTTGCTACATGAGAATAAAGGTGGGAAAAGATCTGACATGACTGATCGTGACTTAAATTAACCTTTCATATTTACATGGGTCTGTATACATTTTTATATCCGCCGTATGAACAATGTCACTATAGAAATGACAAACATTTTTTTTTCATATTTTTATTTTATTTATATATTTTATTTTATTATTTTTTAATTATTTTTGTCTCACACAGTACGACGTGCAGTGAAATGCCTTTTCTGACTGTCAGTGGCAAAAATAGAATTTACATTGTATTACATATTTACTTGTATATAATTAGAAAAAGGAAAAATATAATATAAAAGACAGATGGCATCAACAGTATGTATTATATGTGAAGTAAAATGCAGATTGTGTAGTTGTATATGCATTGTCGGGCTAAGGTATATAAATATCAACTGCATGTATGTTACAGTTGATGTACAATTGTGTTGCATGTTTATTCGTATTAAGGATCAGTTGTGTGTGTATAGAAGTAAGGAACACCGTGAAGGAACAGGAGCGGGGAAAACACTGGCCGACGAAAATATTGACCAAATATAGAAGGACATATAACCTACAGGGCACAAAACATCCTGGAAGAAATTCAGTGAAAATCTATTTCAGTCGATCTACAAAACAAAAACCTTCATTTAACTCTGTTTTCCAAACTATTCAACTGCAGCCTGAATGTTACACCAAATGAGTCTAAATGTGCAGTTATGCTTATGAGTAAGCTCAAAAATGTGCATGCTCAGCTTAATTTTTGTCTCATTAAACTGTTAAATGACTTTAGTACAGTTGTATTCTGTTTATGGTGACTCATTTTAAGACACAAAATGTGCAGTCACAAACTTTTATGCAGCTGAGTTAAATATCAGTGGGATTATGGGGGTAGAAAAAGGACCGAAAATATCATTTTAAAACCAGAGCTTAAAACAACTAATAGAAAAAATCATATACAGACCTAAAAACCTCTTATTTGCCATGATGAACTGCAAGTTTTACAGATGTTTCTTTGATTTTAAGTATGTTATGCAAACTTGCACTGTATTATTTAATCTGTCAGGACAATTTCTTGTTGCTATTGTAAGATTTCTAGCTAATTACATCTTCCTATAATCTGTTGTACAATCCAGCATCATCTACCAATGAGGAGATCTCTGGGAAGTCCTTGGTCAACGTGGTTCCCATGCGACAGGTCCAACATGCCCTTGTGAGGCAGGCATCTGTGAAAGAAACTCAGTTTGACTTTGTCAGGGACCCAGACAATGCCACGTGGCGCACACACCTAGGAATGTACCGCAGGACCTGCTCGATTCGACTGTACAACCACAAGACCAGCAACGGAGACTCAACATCAACCTCTACAGATAACACAGTGCACAGTGTGGAGGTCACAGATTCAAGTGATCAGTTATCTGAGCACTGTGAAGGTTATAACAATAAACATCATCTGTGTAATGAAGTGCAGGAAGATTGTGGATCTGAGGGTTTCAGGAAGTTCTCTGCACCTGCTGTGCTGTCCAGACAGTTGAGCTGTGGGAGCTACCGGTCCACTCATACCCCTGTGAGCCCGTATTACCCCTTCCCACAGCTCAAATGTCCTAAGAAGTCTGAGGCGGCACGCAGGCTTGGGCTTTACTCTTCATTCTGACAAATTAGTTTAAATGCAAAACCAAAACACCAAGGGCTGTGCAATATTGCTTTCCTACTTATTCATTTACAATATTGATTTCCCTGCAGCAATAAAGTGGTGATAGCAGTGAATTCTGTTTACTTAGTTTCAGCCATTTTGGTGAATGCATCAAATCATAGAAATGTGTTAAGTCCAGGTTTCATGAGTGATCTAGATGTGTCTTTTTTGAATATTCTGTAATACAGTAGTGGCTTAAAAGACCCAGTGTCCAGCATTTGTATTGTTTGTATTGTTATATATACATTCATATTATTAATTTTATTATTATTAGAAAAATTATAGCACTCTAAAAAGCTGCTCTGTCTGTGTAGTGTGTGAGTCTGTGAGTGTGATTTACTCAAATAACTGCACACTTGGTCAGTATTCTCATGCTTTAGTTTCATAATTAAAGTAAATGTGGAATTGTGGAAAAACAGATGCAAGAGGAGCATGAAAAATTACAACACCTTCACCTCCTGTTGTTTTGAAGGGAAAAAAAAGAGAGTTGTATTTCTTGTATACTTGTTCATCACAATTTTTACAGGTAAAGTTTTTATTTTTTGCATTCCTTCCATCAAGCCTTAGACATCCTTTAACTGTACACATGCTGTGAAAATAAACATGTTTTACATATTGTTTGCTCTTTTGCCTCAACGCAGTTAATATTAACTGGATGTAGCCTGTAGCGTTTCACAGAGCTGCTTTTAGTGAAGGTCACCGTCAACTGAATATTGGTTACACAGTATTCAAGTTATAGCCCATACAATTATGGAAATACAGTAACTGTAGTGTCCTGTGTATGTCCACAGATCTGCCAGCATAATTATTTTAAAACCTGAATCAGTTGGTTCCAACACATTTGGTTTTCCTTCTAGGCAAGTAATCACATATTTCTCAATACTTCAAGTTTCAGTTCAGTGCTGGGAATAAAGGGGAGTACTGTGACCTATGACAATTTGTACATAAATTATGTTACATTTGGGTTGTACTAAATAGAAATTTATGCATAGCATAGTATTGCATACTACATGATAACTCAGCAAATTAGAAAAGATGTAAATGTTAAACGTTACTGTGGAAATGGGTCATTTAATTATCTATTTTTTCCTTTTTCTTCTTATTATTACTACTACTACAACACCATTTTACATTGAATCTGACTTTTTTAATTCCAACTTGGCCAGTATCAAATTTATATAGCTGTATATAGCTATATTATTTATGTGATAGAACGTAACCTCAATCTGAGCAGCCTGCTCAACTCTGTAGATTGGTATGTATAAATATTTTGGTAGATGTTAAAATCTGAATAAGTCTAGTCTTGTAGGCATCAGGATTTGAATCTGAATGCAGGACATCTACATCATGTGAAGGCATGTTGGCATGCAGACACCATATGCGAAGGTCTTGATCTCAATCGCCTGATGTAAAGAGCATTTAATGCAATTTATTTGTATAGCGCCTTTTAAAACGGACCTCATCTCAAAGCCGCTTTACGAAATTAGATAAACGGGGAGAAAATTATTAATATAATATTAAACTATTATCCCTATTTTTTCCCTAATGAGCAAGCCTGTGGCGACGGAGGCCAGGAAAAACTCCCTTTGATGATATGAGGAAGAAACCTTGAGAGGAACCAGGCTCAGAAGGGAACCTCATTCTCATTTGGGTGACACTGGACAGTAAATAACAGTGGTGGGCTGTCAGGCCCAGCAAGGCCTTCTCTGCTGGCCTAAACAGCAGTGATCTGAATCACTGACTTGCATTTTAATATATTTAACATATTTTTCCATTATTCCCAATAGTCTATTCTCTACATTTCGCTTCTTGGTTGCGCTGCTTCCAGTAGTGTATATTTATGATAAGAGTAGTTATCCAATCATATTTCAGCCAGTGGCTAACAGCATGTTAGCATGTGTTGCCAGAGTAAAAGAAATCTGCCTTAAGGCCTTCAGTATTAATAGTCCAGGCGCCCGAAGCTTAAACTAAGTGGCAATGAAACTGTTACATTAACCAATCAGATTTCGAGTTGGCGTCACTAGGCAGGCATCTAGCAGGCATACACAATTTCCTGTCCTTTGATTGGATAATTGGAGTAGTCAGAGGCAGCGAACTGCACAAACTATAAAAATATAAATTTTTTAAC
This sequence comes from Hemibagrus wyckioides, assembly GCF_019097595.1. Lineage (NCBI taxonomy): Eukaryota > Metazoa > Chordata > Actinopteri > Siluriformes > Bagridae > Hemibagrus > Hemibagrus wyckioides. Next base: position 23,746,815 of record NC_080710.1, on the reverse strand, counting down.
TCGCAATGGCTGACAGGAGAACAAATCGATTTGGTCGCAGACATCCTTACAAATGCATTTTCAAGGCAGACTGTAATAAAATTGACTATTCCTTGTGAGGTGTGAAATACTGTAGCCTAATTTCTTTTTCACTTTGCTATTTAATGGTTGATTAGTATCCACTGCCGTGGCATCATAATGATGCTATAGAGGTGGCTTAATTCAGGAAGGACGCCAGTGAAGGCCTAGGTGTGAAATGCACGGCCCGCCACTGGTAAATAATGTAACTGTAACTAACTGATGTCCTTTCTACAACAGCAATCAATGTTAAATGTTTTCATGTTTGTGTAAAGACTTTAACAAAGTGTGTACAGGCATCTTAAAGCGGCCACAAGACATGCATTTAGCGGATCGTGCTGCGCAGTCTTGTCTCTTTCATGAACACACCTAAAAGTGCAGGGAATCTGCGCAGACACGAGGGTGTGCGCGCGAGCTCGGAACACATCCAGGAAGTGGAGAACAGGGACAACAAAAGTCACGTGACGCAGAGAGAGCGTTGGTAGGTAGGTCGAGAAAAACAGCACTGAAAAACAAGCGTTAGAAATAACAGGAGACGACAGGTGAAGATCCACAGTGTGAAATGACAATAAAATAACAACGCATTATTAACAAACAAATTAATAATGAATGGCGGGTAAAAATCCCCTCACAGAGTGACTCAGCAACGGTATTTGAGCTAATTATTGAGCTAGTTAGACTAGGAATTCCCCTGCACTGGCTCTCACTGTAACTCTTCCTTTCGTTTTCGTTACAGTTTATAAATTAAAGCTGCTTTAATACCACAATCTCAGTGTGAACAATGGCCGAGCAACACATCCAGTCGAAGCTCATTACTATGCTCAAACAGGACAAAATTCAGCTCTGGACTCCTCCGTATACAACAGATACTAATGACGCTGGTCATAAAGACTTACAGGTAAGATCATGAAGATCATTTCTAGAAAAATCCATTTACCAGCATCTGTTCAGGTTCATTTCCTGATTGAACATGTTTTATCCACACTCGAGTTTCTATCAGCTAATTCTGCCTTGATCCTAAAATCAGGATATAATGTAAACCAGGGGTTTTCCAAAAGGACCACGTGAGAAATTGGAATGGGTTTTAGAGGGCCGGAATATATATATAATATATTTAGTATATACTTATTGCTTATAATATACATAAGTGTAAGTTCCAATATATATGATGTCCCACTATAAGAAACAGTAAATGAAACAGTGAGAAAATATGGAAGATAGAATTATATATATATATATATATATATATATATATATATATATATATATATATATGTATAGGTGTTTGGACACACCTTTTAATTCAGTGTTTTTTGTTTAGGGATTTATTTTCTACATTCTAGAACAATACTGGAGATTTCAAAACTATGAAATAACACACATGGACTTAAGTAATCCATATGTAATGACAACAAAAAACAGTCAGTTGTTATTTTAAGACACGAAGGTCAGGTGTTCTGGAATAGTTCTTGCAAGAACAGTATTGTCAAGTGCATTTGCAAAACCCATCAAGCACCATGATGAAACTGGCTCACATGAAGACCATCCCAGTAAAGCAAGACCAAAACTTACCTCTGCTGCAGAGGAGAAGTTCATTTAGAGTGACCAGCCTCAGAAATCACCAATTAACAGCACCTCAGATTAGAGCCGTTATGAAGGCTTTACAGAGCATCAGTAGCAGACATATCTCAATATCAACTGTTCAAAGGACATTATTGTGTATTTCGGCCGCCTTCAGCATTGTTTTACAATGTAGAAGGAAATAAACATCAGGAAAGACCAGGAAAGACCAAAAGTGTCCAAACTTTTGACTGGTAGTGTATATATATATTTAATGAATAATCACAAAAACAGTTTAGAAAATTTCAACTTTTGCAATGTTTAAAAAACTAGTATAATAACTTAACGTGAAATAGCAGCATCAACTCACATTGATAAAGAACAGTGAAACAAATATGTCCCGCAGTCAATCAAAGGTTAATAAAGAAAAACAAGTGGCCTTCAAAATAAAAGCCATGCAATTGTATTTTGTGCACCTATCACAAATTAATAGGCGTCACTGTTACACCTTTACTACAAACTCACGCGGGACAGTCAAGGGTAGTCAGTGGGCCGGATGTGGCCCGCGGACAGTAAAATGCCCAGGTCTGATGTAAACAGTACAATGAGTGACTACTATGTTTCCTATTCATCACCGTCTCTAACGACGGCTGAAGACCAACTTCTTCCTGAAACACTGAAACTTTCCTTGTTTTTTTTATGTATTATTATATGTTGTATGTTACATATAACTCAGTTTTTAGGCTGATGGTATCCTAAGTCTGTGACCTATTGAACCAGTGTTAATGTTTTCATTGATAGAGACTTTTGTATGTCTCTCTGGATAAGAGCGTCTGCCAAATGCCAGAAATGTAAATGTCCCCTTTCTGGAAAAGGACCTCATTTCCAGACCGAATAAACTATTTTCTAGTGTTTTTTTTTTTTTTATCTATGATTAAAAGCCAGAATGTTATCTGACTAGTATAACCTCACAGTTGTTGACAGTCTTTCTGTTTGAGTCATTCCCTCACCATCTGAGACAAAACAGTTCTAACACTGAATCTTCCAGCCTGTCTAGATCACAATACAATGCTTTGACTTGAACCTCTTGCTTGGGAACATTCAACAAAGATAAAGCAATAAGTAAGCCTGGCACAATGCTCTCTGTCCTACTCCCATATTAAGGTAAATAAACCCCATCTTCCATACAGCAAACATGTTGCTGGAAAGTTTCTGGAGAATGTCCAGAGCGAGGATATTGATAGAATTCGAGTTATATTGACACAGCTGTGCTGTTGGGGATTTTGTACACTGGACACGGTGTGTACTAACTTTAATAGACACGCCTCCTTTTGTTAAAACACCTTGTCGGTGTGCAGAGACTGTACCTTCTGCATTCATTGGAAGTACACTGATATATTGCTACCTCAAAGATCTTGGTTTAATTCACACTTAATTGGCCCCTGGTTATGAATTTATATGTGAATATGTGTAAATGGTGCCTTGTGATGGCCTGGCATCATTATGCGACACGTATTCCTGCATTGCTCCATCTATTCTTGTAATGGGCTGTAAACCCACTATGATCCTGACCAAGATAAGTCGCTTACTGACGATGAATGAATTTTCATTAATTGGACTCTACTAACCACACAGCCACTGGTATTGGCTGGATCGTGACCACAATTCTGTTGTATATGGTTGTGTACAAACACATTACTCATGAAAATCAGAGGTCCTAAAGTGTCCATTAATCGACAGGAAAGAGAGGGGTGACTGGCATAGTGCATAGAGTCAGTCTGTAATTATATACACTATATTGTGAAATGTTTTGGGACATCTGCGTTTACATGCACATGAATGTAATATGGAGTTGGCCTGCTCTTTGCAGCTATAACAGTTTCAACTCTTCTGAGAAGGCTTTCCCTAAGGTTTAGGAGTGTGTTTATGGAAATTTTTGATCATTCCTGTAGAAGCGCATTTGTGAGGTCAAGCACTGATGTTGGACGAGAAGGTCTGGCTCGCAGTCTCCACTCTAATTCATTCTTAAGGTGTTCTGTCGGGTTGACGTGCAGGTCAGTCAAGTTCCTCAACACCAAACTCACTCATCCATGTCTTTATGGACCTTGCTTTGTGCACTGGTGTACAGTCATATTGGAACAGGAAGGGGTCATCCCCAAACTGTTCCCACAAAGTTTGGGAGCATGAAATTGTCCAAAATGTCTTGGTAAGCTGAAGCATTAAGAGTTCCTTTAACTGGTACTAAGAGGCCAAGCATAACTCCTGGAAAAACAACACCTGAATTCAATGATTTGGAGGGGTGTCCCAAAACTTTTGCCAATGTAGTGTATGTACAGCTTGCTCCTATAAAGTACATTCCAGTTTAAAGAGTCAATGGGAATAAAGTTTTTTAGTACCTCAATACTAACCACCAAGAGTACAAATTTTTACTTGTGCTCTATTTGTATTTATTAATTTTCCTGTGTATTAGTCATTGCTTGAAAGAGCCATACAAAGTGAGTTCTTAATGATGTTATACTGTGGTACTGGACCATCACATGCTTATGTTATGTTTTTTTAGGAGCTAGCTGGTCGATATTCCCAAATGGTGGGATTCCCCCAGGTTGATGTGGAGATTGCTCTGGAAGCCATAAGATCACAGGCAGTCAAGAAAGGGAAAGGAAACAAAACCTACAGGGAGACAAATGTTGCAACTCTGGAGCTCCATCTACCAAAGGAAATTATAAAGGTATAAACAATATAAAGTGTGTGTTGTACTTGAAATAACATCCCATATGTTACAATATACAATATTCCTGTGTGTCACTGCATAGAGTAATAGTAGGAAACAGGATTTCGAAACAAAACTGGATATTACCACTCAGGAACTGATGGATAGGTAAGTACAGCTTTCTTTTTAAAAGTGCTTTATCATAATATTTAATTGCTATAATCGTCACCATTTGTGTGTGTCCTGATGTATCTTGTGCTTTTCATCTTTTAGGATCACAGAGAAATTTGAGCTCAAATATATCAAGCTGATTTTGAATGGAAGAATCCTAAGGCCAGGTGTGTGTAGCGTTTGTCTCATAAATACACCGATCAGCCATAACATTATGACCACCTGCCTAATATTGTGTTGGTTCCTCTTTTGCTGCCAAAACATCGAGGCATGGACTCCACTAGATCCCTGAAAGTGTGCTGTGGTATCTGGCAGCAGATCCTTTAAATCTTGTAAGTTGGGAGGTAGGGCCTCTATGGGCCCCACCTCGCAACTTACAGGACTTAAAGGATACTTTTAATAGATACTGACCACTGTAGACCAGGAACACCCCACAAGAGCTGCAGTTTTGGAGATGCCCTGATCCAGTGGTCTTGCCATCACAATTTGTTGCTTGTCAAACTCGCCCAAATCCTTACACTTGCCCATTTTTCCTGCTTCTAACACATCAACTTTGAGGACAAAATGTTCACTTGCTGCCTAATATATCCCACCCACTAACAGGTGCCATGATGAGGAGATAATCAGTGTTATTCACTTCAGCTCTCAGTGCTCATAATGTTATAGCTGATCGGTGTATATGAACCTTGATGTGTGAGTATTAGGGAATTTTGGAGAATATGTTTTTGCACCACTCTGCATCCTGCTTCTTTCAGATAAGCGACTTGATGAACAGAACGTAAAGAACAACAGTAAAGTCATGGTGATGAAGTTGAGTGAACCGGAAAAGAAGAAAGAGATGATGGAGAAAGAGAAATTGCAGCGTTTCCATCAAGAAAGTATGCAAAGAACTCAAAAAGGTTTCGAGATCCTCTCAGAAAGAGGTGAGAGCGAATGAGCAGTTGGTATTACATTATTATCCATGAAGCATCATGGGTCATGTGGAGTCAGCAGTTGCATTAATATGAATGTGGCAAAATGTAAAGATGTTATATATATTGTATGATTGTAGTTATAAGCTTGATTGGCAGTCTGGTCACTTAAATTGTAAATGTTTATATTGAAGACAGAGAAACTATTGTGAAATTGTCATTTCAATTAAGAAAAATAAGCATAATTCCTCCCACCTTGAATATTATTACAATATTAATGAAAGTGATAATAGTGCTGTTAATGTTATATAATCCTCTATGTCCTATGGGCAGAAAGTAACCTGTAAATTTTCAATTAAATGAATACGAAGGTACAGTTTTGTCTAAGTACCTATTAGGTAAATTTATAAGTATTCGTATTTATAAAAGGGTCAGTGGATTGTTCCCCTTAAAAACTGTCTAATAATAAATAAAGCTTACCTTATGGATGCATTGCATCAAAGTGTACTTTATGGTAAAATGTTCTTTCTGACTTTTGCTTGTAGGAGGGTATTATTTCTGTACAGTCCAATAACATACATGGCTTCTTGGCACTTTTCAGATGGTAGTGAGGATCCAGCCACCACTCCGTTTCTGGAGATTGCAGATCAGAAAGGCAACCCCATCCAGATCCCAATCATTGAGAAAAAGGTGACAACTGTGCCGTGTTTTCTGTGAGGGTGTGCACAAATACATTTGGCAATACTCTTACTGACAAAAAAATATGGTCAGATCCCTCCTGCTAACTGTATAAACATTGTTGTAATTTATCCAGGTTCAGAAACTTTAGCTAGTTACTCAAGGAAGGAGTGAAACATGCATGTCCTTTTCCGTTGTGCCCTAATCTGCTTTGTGTGTGTGTTTCTTTGGGGATGATTTAGGCACTTGTCCTAGCCATGGGCTTCCATGAGAAGGGCAGAGCCTTAATGAAGAAGAAGGAATATGATGCAGCTCTCTGTCACCTGCTTCTAGCAGATGATCAGTTCAGGTACTGCTAACTACAGCTGCTTTACAGGGAAGGAAATCTAGATAGTGTTAGTGTTATGACTGACAAATGGATCCTGTGTTTTTATAGAAATTATTATTATATATATATTTTTTTTTTAGTAAATGTGACTCTGCGCTGTTGAACACGGTGGATAACTATGCAGTGCTGCAGCTGGACATCGTGTGGTGTTACGCTGCTCTGGAGCAGCTGCCCTGTCTGCAGGATAGCAGACAGAGACTGCAGCAAGCTGAGAACTGCTTCCTCAAGTGTTATGGAGAAAAGCAGCAGAGACTGCAGACAATCAAGGTTTTTACCTTTAATCATCTTTACAGTGTATTATCTATCAAAAGTGGTCCAAGGGGAACACATGGCACCCAGATGCACTATGGGAAGAAGGCAAGCAGGATAACACTGTAAATATAGAATATAAAGCAATTTCAAACTGACAACAGGCTCATTGAATCAGTCTAATATAATTGAACACAAGGCACTTACATGAGGTTTTGTAGTTACCATGTACGATTACAGCATTTGTGTGTCCTCACTGCTCTGCGCCCTTACCTGTTCAGTAATGACTGTAAAGCATGACTTCTTGGGGCGTATTGCTCTAACTGCAAAATTTTCCAAAACTGTCATGTCTGACAGCAGGAATTTATCTGAAATTACACATACTGATGAATCTCTAAAAGTATTCAATAAAATTGTTTCACATAAAATTAAATTTACTGCACCATTACAAGTAAAATGTGAATAAGCAGTTTTTTAACCTTCTTTTCTCACTACAGAGAAATGTCTTAAAATTATTGTCCGAAGTTATTGCACAAACATGTTTGAAAACATTTGGAGTATTTCTTAAAAAATAAACATTTTACTTACTACTTTTCACTCACATGGAAAGATGTCAATTACTGTCATAGTGCTATGAGCGATAATGATTTTCTTCATATGATATATTAATTTCCAGCAATATATTAATTCCCAGCTAGCGCTAATTTGAAGATTGTGACAAATCATTTTCCATATAGAACATATTGTTATAGATATTATAGTTTTGTTCATTTCTCCCATATCTAAATCTTGTTTAATGTCTCGATAAGTGAGTGTATTCTCTATTTTTTTATATTAATGTCTAATCCAGGGGTGACAAACATACGGCCGGCAGCACAATAATGGTTCTCGTCTGGCCCGCTAAATTGAATTGAAAGTGTTTAAAAAAACAGCTCTGTTATTCCACTAGGGAGCATAATAGAGCAAACATTAAAACATTATTTTATTGCGGAGCTGAAAATACTTGATGCTACAACCATGTCTCTTGCTAAAATGATGAGTTTCAGTAACAGGTGAATAGTTATGCAATTACATCTTGTAAGTTTTTAATTTGTATATAATTTCCCCCGTTTCAGTATTATGTGCTCTTTTGTGGAGATTGTTACATGTTAAAATTCCATTTTAAGGGGCGTGGAAACCATAATATGAAATTGTACATTGTGAATTGCAGTGTTTTTATCTGTTTTGTGGGTGATTATAATATATTATCTAATAATATATCATATCTATTAATAATACAACTGTCAGAGGAGTTGTTGCTATTATTGATCACTAAACTGATTTTTTTTTTTGTCCAGCTCACTGGACATTGGACTAAGTTAATATGGCCTGTAACCTAGAATGTGTTTGACATCCTTCACTGAATTATCTGGTAATATTTCCTGCTTATTGAATGTTTCTGATTGTCAGGGGAATACAGGTGGAGAGGATGTTCTGTTTCTCAGGCTGTATCTCCTTCAGAGTCTGTTGGCATACGCGGATGGCAAAGAGCATCAAGCGTCTCAGAAACTCAAGCAGGTGTTTTAACAGTTCACACATCATTGTCTCTGCTAACATGCTGGGTAGCTGTTTATCTCACAGAAGCTGTGCTGATCACTGTTCTTTCCTCTTTCTGGTAGGGTGAGGAGCTCTACAATCAACTGTTCCTGAACCCAGAGAAGATGACCCAGCTGCTGAGTATTGGCTTCACAGAGCAGGACGCTCGTCTGGGCCTGAGAGCCTGCAGAGGCAATGTGGAGGCTGCTGCGTTGCACATCGCTCAGAGGATAAAGGTCAGAGATGCACACCAAAAAATCAGGTTGAACGTCCACTGTATTCACAGCAGTGGGAAACTCCCGGCAATTCAGTTCAACCTTTGATTTCATTTTAGGGAGACGCTATGAAATTGTTAAACAATTTTTATGCATCTTGAAGCTTCCCATTTGTAGGGCTTACATAAAGATTTTTTCCAGCACAATTATTTGCTGCTCCTAAGACATAATGATACCATTTTCATCCATCATGATAATAATTAAATATGTGGCCTCCTGGTGGTCCAGCGGCAGGATCCTGTGCTCTCATTGCCGCGGCCCGGGTTCGATTCCTGGGCAGGGCGCCACCCCAGCCACTGAAGAGTTAACTCTCAGTGCCGGTCCCAAGCCCAGATAAAAATGGGAGGGTGGTGACAGGAAGGGCATCCGGCGTAAAACCTGTGCCAAATCATGTACAGCGGACCCTGCCATTGCGCGGGAATAATGCTAGGATAGAAAAAAAAGATAATAATTAAATATATCTTATGCATAAGATATTAAGATAAGATTTTATGTATAAAGGTTAGACTGTCACTGCAAACAGAATTCCTGTAATAACACACTTCTGTTTGAAACCACTGATCATGATCATTTGAACAGTCAACTTTTATTCATCTCAACAGCCTACTTTAGCCAAAATATTTTATAAATGCACTGCTATATGTATATTGCCCCCATTCATAAACAAAACTCTGCCAAAGGTTGGCTTTTAAGGCACTAACACCTATAGTAGGACCAGCTGTCACTATTTTGTACACATTATAGTTAAGGACGCTAACTGTAAATTAATACTTAATTATGGTGCACTCTACTAGGAGCGGGATGAGATAAAGCAGAAGGAGAGAAATAAGAGAAGGCAGCGTCTGGAAGCCATAAACACCCTCGTCGAGCTTGGCTACAACAAGAAGGCAGCAGCCGAGGCCCTTCATAAGACAAGAGGAGACGTGGATGAAGCCTACAGGGTGAGCTGTCATCATATTATATTTTTAACATGGCAAAACCTACACCTTCTGTGCATTTTGTAAAAAATAATAGCAGTTCCATTAAAATTTATGTTTCTTCGCCTATTTTGTTTTCCCTTATAGGTTCTCCTGGATTCATCTGAACCCAGCAGCTCTGGGATCCCTCAGCCAGACACAGACAGACAGACCAAAGTGGATCAGGTAAAGAGCATCTCATAAAGAAAAGATTAAAGACTGCTTACTAATGGCTACAGTCATTCTTTACTCTGTCAGTTTTTTGTTACATTTTTTTCCGCGTGTTTCATTTCCTGCCCTTACTGTTTGTGCAAGCGTAGCTTGCATACCTGGGTTTCCAGAGGGAGGAAGTGGAGTTGGCTCTGAGTTTGGTTGGAGATGATGAAGCTCAGGCCACTCAGTTGCTCATAGATAATCAGGGGGTTATTCCGTCAGAGCTACGCTCCCCATCAGCACCATCCTCCTCGTCAGAAGAGCCCAGCACCTCATCAGATGACCTCACAGGTGAGGACCATTGATCGATTTATGGATTGAATGGTTTCAAGACGTTGATTAGTGTCTTAAAGTTGTTAAAAGAATGCTTCAGAGCATCAAGTCTAATTCCTTCCTCACATTTATGGTATGTGCAATTATTTAAAAAAGTAGTCCTATTTTTGAAAGGAGGAACAATACGAATTTTCTTTAAACAAAGCATTTATTACTGGATCAGATAAGAGTCATTATATTTGACCCGGTACACTTGCATAAATTTGTCTTGGTAGCGTTCGTGCTACGTTCTTTCCTCTTCTTTAAGTACTTTATCCTGGTCAGGGTTGGAGGAATTCTGGACCATATCCTAGAAATACTTTGTGTGAGGTGGAAATACACCTTGGACAGCATTTACACACACATTCATACCTGGAGAAAATGAGCATGGAAGAAAACCCTATATAGATATGAGGAGGACAGACAGAATGCTACAGACAGTAACCTAAGCTCAGGATCAAACCACACTTTTTTTTAAAATCATGTAGACAGATAAACATGTATTAACTGCTTTACCATGTATTTAAGTGTTCTTCTGTTGTTTTGATTAAAAAGGTAAAGATGTTAAAACTAGGAAAGAATATTGAGCTACTCAGTTACGTGTTTGTTTGAATTGTTTTACGTAGGAAAAATATTACGGTTATAATCATTAGTGAAAGCCGCAGTAAGATCTTTGTGATTTATATATTCTGTGATCTCCCAAGTGCCACATTGACACCCGGTTACTTGGAGATCACTTTAATTCCAGACGAAGCCTGATTCACACAATAATGTTTAAACGTACAGGTCCACTAGTGCTGGGCAATCTGAAAAAAAATATCATATCATGATATTTGGACATTTCTACAATTTCTATAATACACAGTATTTACTGTATATGTTTGCTAGAAGAGGTAGTGTTGCATGAATAGCATAAGTGCTTGTATTAAATTAAATTTAAAGATTTCTTTAATATACAAAAATGTATTTAACACTGAAAATTGATCTTATTAATTTTTAAAATTAACATAAATTCAGCTGCTTCCAAATTCCATTCAGTTTGTAATAATTGTGCTAATACAATACACAAAAAAGTTATATCACAAAACCTATGATATCCCAGAAAAGTATAGTGTGACAATTTAATTTTTGTATAGCATTTTCTACATTGTCACAAATCAGCTTTAATATAATATAAATATTATATATAATATAATATTTATATATTATAATATGATATAAAATATAAATATAAAAATTCAGAATAAAAATTATTAGGTTTAAAATGAAAATTTATATTTATCCTTTTTTTGTCAATTGTCACAATATCAATATCATGTCATCATATTTTAGTAACTAATTTTATTTAATTTCATTTAGTTGTATTAAACACACCAGATTTGTTTAGTTAATCTGTTAAAACTGCATCAAAAACCCTGTGGTTGTGTTCAGCATCCGGCTCGAGCCTCCCTGATACTGAGCTGGTGAATGAGGTGTTGGAGTACATCCCCAGTCACGAAGAAGATTATCTGGACGTGACTCTGGAGGAGGAGGGTCAGCTCATCGGTCGAATGAAGTCTCTTCTAGAGAAGAGATCTACACACTCCCACTGAAGAGCTGCTCATATGTGATTTCTACAGTCATGTGAGGTCAGTTTAGAGTGTTAGGACATCATTAGCCCCTGGATCTGAGCCTGGACCAGCACTTGGCTACAAGGCAATAACTAACAGCATTTTCAAATGTACTTTGAGCTTTGATTTTATCCCTTAATTTTTTCTTCTTCTTTGCATTACAGTAACAGCTTAAGTCTGACATGGATGCTGGAAGAAAAAGTGCAAATCGTATTTGTTTATACAGATTCAAACTTATTTTGAATGAAGCTTTGCTCTTTAAAACATTATCACCAGCAGATATTTGGTTTGAGTTTTCTGTTGTAATCTGAAGTAGATTTTCAGTCCTTTATATTACGGTGTACCTTAAAATCTTCATCTGTGTTCATTTTTCTTTTAGTTCAAACTCTTTTAAAATAAATGTCATTAATGAAACCAATTAGTGATCTGTTATTAATGTCCTGAGTCCATTTATAACATAGTTATAATAATTTCTGACACATTTCTGATTTATATGATTGTTATTGTTTTTTTTTTTCGCAAATTCCTAATCAGTTTGGTGTTCGAAGTCTATTTATTCTGACTGTACGTAGTGTTATGTAATGTATTCGTATGAACTAATGGTATTTGTATGGAACAGCTCATAGATTCTCATTTAGTTCAGCGTAATGAGACACAGACACACATTTAATAAAATTGTTGTCTTTTTGTTGTAGCACTCAGTCATTTATTTTACATTATGTGAGTGGGAATAGTAACAGTCTGTGGCCTGGTAGAAGGAGGTATGAATGAGAAGGGGACAGGAAAAGAGAGATGGAGGTTTAGAAGTAGTTAACAATCCTGCGGATGGACTGGATGTTGGGGGTCTGGGCCTGCCACTCGTTGTGGCTGCAGTAGTATCCTCTCTCCACAATGTACATACGGCCACGGAAGTTAGGCTCTTCGTACATCACCCAGCTTCAAACAGGAAACATACATTATAAGCCTGAACTGCTCAGTTAAATGAAAACATATCAAATATAGAAATCTGGTTAAATATAATATAAAAATATATATATATAAAACTTGTTAAAGAAAAGACTAAAGAAACACTTCTGTTTTTCTTGTAGCAAAATAAAAGTGAAGGAAATGAATCTTTTTTTGCTCTGTGTCTACACTACCGGTCAGAAATATGGACAATGAATTGCATATATATAAAACGTCATGGTTTGTTTTTACAGTCTATACAAATAGTGAAATTAATGAGCATGTATAACTTTAAAGTTTTTCTTTTGAAGTAGTGATGAGCTCAGCCTCAACCTTTTTGTGTGTGTGTGTGTGTAAAAGCTCCCTGAAGCTGAGGGAGTGTGTAATGCTTCATCAGGAACATCGTGAAAAATTTCAAACCTAAAATAGTTTTGATTTGTGCCGTAAAACTTCATTTCTATTCTAAAATGCTGAAAAATAATAATCTCTATCATGTGATTAAATAGAAATATAAATGTAATCAAAGCGTTGGGATGGCTTACACGATAAAGTAATCACTAGCTTCCGTTATTTACTTTACTTATTGATTATTTACTGCATCTGGCTGTAAGACTGTAATGGAGTATTATGTATTCCATCTATTTAGAGATAATGGTTTAAAAAAAAAAAACATTACAGTAGCCTAGTGCATTCACTTACAAAACAAATAGAGAGGTTTTCAGATTTTTAGCGTATGTGAAAGATGATGAGATCGTCGAAGCGTGTGTTTTTAAGTGGCACTTACGCTCCATCTCCGAATACCCTGACAGAGTTGACGCAGGGCCTGCCATAGCCACAGCTCTGCAGGAAGGGACAGTCATCACACAGCTCCATACAGTGACCTGAGTAGTTGCCTCCATCGTACAGCTCGATCCTGTAGTGCTCTCCGTGCTGTGGAGCAGAAACAATGTGTTGCTAATGGTAATCCTTCTTTAAACACAATTTGCCATTTGAACTCTTGTACAGCAAACTAGTTTTAGGTCAAGGTCAGCATATTCATTTTCGATGATATAATTTAATGAATTTCAGTTCAAATTACAGCATCTCACCATCCTGACAGGCTTGCAGGAGCCCATGTGGTCATTGTGGGAGTTCCAGCGCTGGAACTCGGGGTACTCTCCACGCTCCAGGATGTACTGCTGGCCCTTAAAGTCAGGGTGGTCATAACAGATCCAAGCTCCGCTCTCCACACGGATAGAGTTCACCCTGTTCATGAAGCCACGGTCCTGGAAGTTATCGCAGTCTCCGTAGACCTCCAGCTTCCTGCCGGTGAAGCATCTTCCCTCATAAAATATAATCTGAGAGGAAGGAGCAGCAGGTAGGACAGGTTTCAGTATCATTTTATATTAATTTACGGCATTTGGCAGACTAGCAAGGTTAAACAGTCAAGGAGTGGACAGGAAAATGTATCGTATATTCGATCAGATCTTATAGAAAAGAGATTAATCTCACTGTGCAACATGTAACAACATAATAGCTGGACAATACCTTATAGGACTACTGTGACACTTTGCTGGTTTTTTTGTTTTTTTTAGCTGAATCCCAAATATACAGAGTGCAAATATATTGCAGTCATGCCTGAAAAGTTCCAAAAGGCTTGTCACAGCAATCAAAACCTCAGTTACGTCAAATTCTTTTAGTCTTCTTAATAAAACACAACGGAAAATCGGCTGTTTTTCAGTTTGTTTTCTATTTTTAGATCTTCAATTTTGTGATAATGATGACGTGAAAAGTGTCAATCATTTCAGGAACCATTCAGCCATCTCCAAATTCCCAGCAGTGCTCCTGTGGATGCTGTGTGAGACTGCATTCTGATGACATGTGATGATGTATGTGCTCCTAATTGGCCTGGATGCTTACCTTTCCAGAATACTGTGACATTTTTCCACTGGAGATTGTCCGACCTGACCCACACGAAAGAAAGTGTGACAGTGAAAAATTTGGACACCCCAATATATATGGGTTGTCGTGTGCCTCGCTGTATCGCAATGTTTGCCCAACAAAGGCTCCACAATAGAGAGCTTATGGCTTTTGCTTGCTGGACATTTTCTGTTCACTCTTAGCACTGCTGATTCTGGGATTTGGCTCAGAGCAAGATGAACAATAGATTTTGCTTTGCTTGACGTTGTGCCATGTGCGCAGGCCAACACTGCTCTTTACAGCATTCAATACAGAGTGCTGTATCCTATATGATATTGCTTGCTGTTTGCCCTTTGTGAGGGGCTTGTGTACGGTCCCCGTGTAACCATGGAAACCAGGTGAAGGGACGTTAAAAAGGTGTTAACAGAAGGAGAAACAGAAAAGCTCAAAGCTCTAATTGCCATGACCTTTCTTCTCTCTTCGACTTTGTTCTGCCTGTAATACACTCGTAAGCTATACAGGTGCAGGAACACAGATTCTGTGTATTTGGAGTTTTCCTTTTTAAGGAAAAGATCACGTGCTAAAACAGATGGTCCATTCGAAAATTATGCTCTATTCAAAATAATAAAATAATATTTTGACATTCCATATACCTTATATATTATAGTACCACTATTTCATTCTACTGTGTATATATATATATATATATATATATATATATATATATATATATATATATATATATATACATATAAATATATATATATATATATATATATATATATATATATATATATATTTGTATATCAGTCATAACATTATGACCACTGACAGGTGAAGTGAATAACACTGATGATCTCCTCATCATGGCACCTGTTAGTGGGTGGGATATATTAGGCAGCAAGTGAACATTTTGTCCTCAAAGTTGATGTGTTAGAAGCAGGAAAAATGGGCAAGCGTAAGGATTTGAGCGAGTTTGACAAGGACCAAATTGTGATGGCTAGACCGCTGGATCAGAGCATCTCCAAAACTGCAGCTCTTGTGGGGTGTTCCCGGTCTGCAGTGGTCAGTATCTATCAAAAGTGGTCCAAGGAAGGAACAGTGGTGAACCGACGACAGGGTCATGGGCGGCCAAGGATGCACGTGGGGAGCAAAGGCTGGCCTGTGTGATCCGATCCATCAGACGTTGCTCAAATTGCTGGAGAAGTTAATGCTGGTTCTGATAGAAAGGTGTTAGAATACACAGTGCAGGACGGGTCAGGGCTTTTGGCAGCAAAAGGAGGACCAACACAATATTAGGCAGGTGGTCATAATGTTATGCCTATAGTCATCATTATTCCATGACTATTATTCAATGTATAATCTGTTATTATTATTATTATTATTATTATTATTATTGTAATAATCAGTATTATTTGTGGTATAGTTCCCATGATCTTTAACTAGGCCAAGGTAAAAAAGCTGATTTAAATATAACTCATTTATTCATTCAAGTTCAGTAACTGCATTATCATGCTTAAGGTCGTAGTAGAGCCATCAGCTGGTAATAAACCCTGTATGGGATGCAGCATACTGTGCACACACACACACTCCTCATAAATAAATGCTAGTAGTTATCCTAGTATAGCATCGTGGTATGAAACTACACACCACTGCAGTGTGTGCACGTGTGAGGGGTGGGGTAGGGTGGACAGGACTCCCTTGCACTCTGGGTGAACACTAGCTGCTGTGCACTGCAGTGTCTTATTGAATTACACATGCTTAAAGTGAAAAAGCCAATGTGCTGTATCAGGTTCCAGGGCAGAGGTTTTTGCTCCAGCAGTATTCAGACATTTATTGGTGGTGGTGATTTTTCAAAATGGAAATCTTATTAAATCAATCTAACCGAAAATATCGGAACATCCCCAAATTGGGTTTTAGTCACTGAGTGTTTCATGTAAATGTCGACGCTAAATACTGTGCATCTTCAGATGATTCCTACACCTTCCTAACACCACAGTCACTTTAGCACCTTACATACTCAAATATGTTATTGCTTATTACACCCCCCCATCTCAGTCTACTATCAGAACACTGAAAAATGTATATCTATAGTATATATACCATGCTATTAGATTATAACAGTACATCTGCATTAGATTTTAATTTTACTGATTAAAATCTGTAAAATTGTTTATGAAAGACCAGCAGAGGAAAGAACTCGAGATGTAGTGAAACAAAATGCTGCATTTAATGATTACAATCAAAAAAAGTTAAACATCATTCATTACATAGGAGAATGAATGCTGGAAACTTTATTGGCCATTATTACTGTTTAAGAAATACAATATACAAATTGATAATGATTTGGGAGTAAAGAGAAGGGTAGAAAAGAGATGAGGGGAGATGAGCGGTGAGAAAGTAAGGCTCAGTATTTCATAGGGGTTTGCTTGTAGTGGAGAAGAAGGGATGGCTGGAGGGAGAGAGAAAGAGAGAGATGAAGAGAGGAGTGCAGCTGAGGAGTCAGTGTATTTTCCAAAAGAATATTAAAAAAAAAAAATAGACAACAAAAATTAAAATGAAATGAAGTATAAAAAAGAAGGTTAAAAAGAAAAGTCAACATTTTGATGGAGGAAAACAGGCAGTTAGCCACTTCAAGTAGAGGGATTTCCCAGTGTCCAGTGTTGTGGTAAGGAGGTGGGGGTTGTGGGGAGTTCGGGTGGGGTAGTGGACTCCAAACAGACTTTTCTGGTGAACATTTATCATTAGCTGTGCTTAACTCTAACTGTTAAACCCAATCCAAACCCTCAAGCTGAACCCTGACACCTCGCCCTGACCCAAGCCAAAAATTCAAGTGTTCCCTTAACTAAAGGACTGATAGAAAGCGTTCTCCAGAAAGGTCCGTGTGTGTCCTCCAGTGGTCAGGACAGGCAGGGAGTGCGAATCTACATCAGCGAGCAGGGTGTCCGGCCCGGAGGGGCTCCCCCATCTATCTTCTCGGCTTCCAGGATTATCCTCTTGAACACCTCTACTGCAGTCTGACGAGAGGGACCGAGAGAGAAGCGGTTAGTCATGTCTTTAGGATTTAACTAAAGATAATGAATAAATAAGATTATACTATATATGATTGCACTACATCATTAGATATTTTTTAATGGACACAAAATGTGATGCGCCATGTGACTGGAGAGCAGGACCACTTCTGTTTCACTCCAAGCAGGCTAGAGGCAATACAGGTCAAAAAAATTCATAAAAACGTCCAAGATCTTCATTCAATCTTCTTTCATCCAAAATATGTCATCAAACACAATCAAACATAACTTTAACAAAACCATTTATGATGTAGTTTCATTATAGATAGAAAATTCTAATTAAAGGCATATTAATTTATCTCTTCCATGTCACTCATGTTAGACCTTTCTCCCCGAGGCAATCTCAATAAAAATATCTTACAGTCTATGGCCTTCAATTACTAATCATCCCTGCAAAGGGAGATTTTAGGTATCTTAAAAGGGAACCAATTATCTTTATTAAATAGGCCAAAAATAAAACTAGTGGTTTTTTTTTTGGTCTGTCTTGTGGACAGCCGGCTCGGAGAGAAAGTAGCCGTGTCCTCATCTTGGAGTTGGATGGAAACTGGGGATCTGATATTCAATTAGGAGCTTCCACACTGTCTGCCTCTGTGGAGTTAGTGGATCTCCAGGGAGATGCTGCAGCTCAGAATGATGCCCGTGTGGACAGGAGGAGAGCACTACAGATGACCGCCTCTGCTTATATGTTTGAGCTTTTGTAATGCCACAGGGCCAAAGGGCAAACTGAGATTAAGGCACTGTCACTCTTATGCAACTGGAAAGATGTCAGGGGAACTGTCATAATGAAAAAAAGTCCAAACTAATTTTCTTTTCTTTTAACATAGCTCAACAGTGTTAAGTTCTAAGACTCGTCAAAAGCACAGGATATTACGTGTATAATATCTGAACTGCAGGGCTGGCAAATCCCTTTAAGTGCAGATATTAATGGATATTAATTATACTAACCACAAACACAGCAAATCATAGCAGTAGCATTAAACTAGGCACTTAGACCACATACTTTCAATCAACAAGGAACGGCAACATAATTGTTTTTTCTCCCTAAATTATACACTATATGACCAAGATACATATGACCATCATACCCACATGCTTGTTGAACATCCAGTTCTGAAAGCATGCTCATTAATATTGAATCGATTTGATCTTCTAGGAAAGCTTCCCACTAGAGATTTTAGAGCGTGGCTGTGGGGATTTGTGTTCATTCAGCCATATGAACATTAGTGAGATTGGTGCTGATGTTGGATGAAGAGGTCTGGGTGCAGTAAAGTGTTCCAGTTCATCTCAAAGGTTTTCAGAGTGGGTTGAGGTCAGGGTTGTGGTCAGGACCCTTGAGCTCTTCCACAACAACCATGGAAAACCATGTCATGCTGGAACAGGTTTGGGCCTGTTAGTTCCAGTGAAGGGAAACAATCTGCCATCTTCAACTCATCTTCACGCACAATCTTCTTTATTATTTTAAATGATATGTGCACTAACAAAAACGGTGAAGTTACAGAACCTAAATAAGGCTTTATAAATAAAACACTATTTGAAATTTAGACACAAAAAAAAAAGTGAGATCCCAAAACGTCATGGTAATGTCATCTTGTATCAGTATTAGGAATATAAAACAAATGTGATTTATTTATACAGAACTAATTTGACTACATCAAAAACAAACAGACAAAAAAAACAATGTCAGCTAAAGAAAAAGAGTATCAATTATTATTATTATGGCTTTGCGTATACAATGTAATTCTGAATAGTATTTGACCAGTGAAATATGTTCAGACAACCATGCCATGCTTATTAAACCACACAGACTCTGATAGTAAAATAATACGAGAAACCTGAGCACTCAGTCACATGACCATCCATACTCTCATCCGTAGATCATAATCTCATCCATACGTCCATACTCTCCACTCCAGGTACTCGTTCTCCCTCCGCAGTGCATCTCATAATGCCAACACATGACCTCATTGCCATGGCAACTGTGTCGCAACCAATCCTTGCCCTACAAACTGACTCAGATAGCTCATATGCCCGAGAGTCACATACCACAGGAAGGGCTGATGCAGCCGTTAAGCACAGAGGAATAAACTCACTCTGGTTGAGAATCAGAAAAATCAGGAGTTCTTGCCTCCATTTGCTGAACTCGGTCCGGTAGAGCTATGTGCTCAGCAGGGGAGTGTGTGTCTTTTGAGTCAACAGTAAAAGATGAAGTTGAAACTGAGTTCAACTTTAAGCTGAATGTCTTCTAAAGATCATTAAAAGAACTTGAGTCCTGCCAGAGACCGCAGTATCTGAGAAAAGCACTACATCACTGAACGACAATGTAATATAGAGCATATGTGTGCTGAGGATAGCTTGTTACCTGGTTCTCTTTTGCAGAGGACTCCATGAACGCTGCATTCCATGATTCTGCCAACGCTTTGCCTTCTTCACAGCTGATGACACTAAAGGAGAAAAGTGTATATAATGTTAAGAGATTGTGATACTTATTGAACACTTTTCTGGCCACAAGCTTCTTGTGAAGGTTGTAATCAGGCTACAGACATTTCCGTGAATGTGTGCTTAAGCTTTCTGGAGAAAGATGGATTGGAAACTAGTTCCTGGAATCAGATTTTTAAAAGAACATTTTGAGTTTGGATATCAAGCAATATTAAACACAATAAATGAGCCAACATGATGCAAGCTTTTCTGGTCAGGCTCTGTCCAAAAATTTGTAGTAGTTGATTGTAAAATTAGCTAGAAGTCTTGGCACACTGGTCTTAGTCTTATGGCACACTGGAATAAGCCATTTTGTTGAACTATATAAAACTTGTACATGGTTGATTAACAATAAAGCTCTGTAATATCTAAGCATAATGCAGAGTTGTAGAACAGATCAGTTTTCTCTTACAGCATATGTACTGATAAATGACGCAAATATACATGTTTTTATACCGACTTTCTCTAAAAAAGAAAAAGGCATTCTTCTAAATTAATCAGTAGGCGTCAAGGAGCTGTAAAGCCACAGGGAACCTAAATTGTTGATTCCTACTAATGAGATCCTGTAAAAGATGTTAAATCAAGCCTGCTCATCAGAATACTAATTATGGTCAGGCAGTTCTGAGATCAGACTGATCAGCACTGTCAAATGGGTTTAAGCATTTCCATCTATTTTTATTTTATCTACATTGGGTTAAATGTGATCGTTATGCGATTTACTACATACCCAGCAACCTGCATGTGTATTCCACAAAAGGGACTATTTTATCATAGTAAAATGTAATATATTAATAATGAAATAAGAAGCTACACTATATTGCCAAAAGTTTTCGGACATCTGCATTTACATGTGCATGAATCTAATACAGAGTTGGCCAGCCGTTTGCAGCTATAACAGTTTCAACTCTTCTGGGAAGGCTTTCCACAAGGTTTAGGAATGTGTTTATGGGAATTTTTGACCAGTCCACTAGAATTGCATTTGTGAGGTCAGGCACTGATGTTGGATGAGAAGGCCCAGCTCACAGTCTCTGCTCTAATTCATCCCAAAAGTGTTCTATCAGGTTGAGATCAGGACTCTGTGCAGGTGAGTCAAGTTCCTCCACACCAAACTCACTCATCCATGTCTTTATGGACCTTGCTTTGTGCACTGGTGTACAGTCATGTTGGAACAGGAAGGAGTCATCCCCAAACTGTTCCCACAAAATTGGGAGCATGAAATTGTCCAAAATGTCTTGGTATGCATTAAGAGTTCCTTTCACTGGAACTAAGGGGCCGAGCCTAACCCCTGAATTCATTGATTTGGAGGGGTGTCCCAAAACTTTTGGCAATATAATGTATGTTTTTCAACATCTCTGCTATTGCTGTGAGTGTAGAAGTGGCTACTGTTCATGTTCCTACACTTCCTCAGCTGGGAGGCTGGTCTGCAGATTGGAGAGCAGATAAAGCTGAATGTACCAGTCAGTATGGGAGAGTGCCTATGCCTATTGACAGAACTCTAATGGAAGTATTGATCCTCTACGGCTTCTAGACTTCACACACACACACACAAAGATTTACACTACTGCTGACCTGCAGATGGACTGAGTTCACTAATCAGCAGCATATTACCATAACCTTTTCTGCTGTACACCATTTCTAGTACATTTAAGAAATAAACAGATCAGGCATAACATTACAAGCAGTGACAGGTGAAGTGAATAACACTGATTATCTCCTCATCACGGCACCTGTTAGTGGGTGGGATATATTAGGCAGCAAGTGAACATTTTGTCCTCAAAGTTGATGTGTTAGAAGCAGGAAAAATGGGCAAGTGTAAAGATTTGAGCGAGTTTGACAAGGGCCAGATTGTGATGGCTAGACCACTGGATCAGAGCATCTCCAAAACCGCAGCTCTTGTGGGGTGTTCCCGGTCTGCAGTGGTCAGTATCTATCAAAAGTGGTCCAAGGAAGGAACAGTGGTGAACCGGTGACAGGGTCATGGGCGGCCAAGGCTCATTGATGTACGTGGGGAGTGAAGGCTGGCCCGTGTGATCCGATCCAACAGACGAGCTACTGTTGCTCAAATTGCTGAAGAAGTTAATGCTGGTTCTGATAGAAAGGTGTCAGAATACACATGTGCATGACAGCTCCCCTGTTTTGGCAGCAAAAGGGGGACCAACGCAATATTAGTCAGGTGGTCATAATGTTATGCCTGGTTGATGTAACCTGAAGTATACAAATAAAAAAAAAAGAAAAAAAGAAAAGAAAATCAAGCGATGGACTACAAGATCAGAGTTAATCAGGATAAGCTCAACATTATTCCATTGTATGTATAACATAATGAAAAAACGATAGAAGGAGGGCTTTTCTATCCAAGGTTATAAAGACATGAGTGTCCCCTCAGAGCAACACTTTATCTGGTGTGACACTACAAACTTTGGGCATCTTTGCTCCAAGCCAGTAGTGTGACGGTGTTTCTCAGTCCATTTACAGCATCCTGAGAGACCTATTTAAACAGATAAACCACTCTGTCCTGTTCACTCATGCTGAACTGTATCCATGTGCACAAAGGGAAGCAAAGCATTGTCAGCTCTCCAAGCCTTTTACTTCCTACTCTAGTGCAAGAACCTAAACATTACATACTTATTCATATCGTTTGAATTTTAAAGTATAGCTTTTATATTTCTATGAATGTCAAGTGAGCAGACATTTTCATACCCTACATTCAACTTAAAAGTGCCTTTCACAGCATGCTGCCTTGAACTGCGGTAAGAAACCCCAGGCATTATGCAAAATGATCTAAATAGGCCTCTCTCTCTTTCTAACCGCCTCTGATCTCTTTATGCCAAAATAACTTGAAATTTGTTTTTGAACCCATTTCACCAAACAAACCCTTTTGCACATCACAATTTTTTTTTTTTTACACATCAGCTGTAAATGTACGGAGCCCTGCATTGATGTTAGGTAAAAGGATGGCTACAAATACTGAGAGCCAGGATATTATGTCTCTAGGGTGTTGCTGCTACACCATAGTAAGAACTATTTTCTCCTAAATAAACCATTCTTACAGATCTCTAGGTTACAGTAACAGCTTTACACACCTCTACTGTAAGCACCGCAAGCACTGTGTGCGTGAGAAAAAGAAATTCGAAGCACTGGTGCAGAATGTAAATTAGCCTTTACAACAGACTATCACAGGCTTCGCTAGAATAGGAATCACAGGCAGTTGTGCTCAGGGCAAACCAGCATGTGGGGCTTTATTGAAACGAGCTGTGTGATTTTCATAAGAGCATAAATGGAGAGGAAAAAATTTGGATGACTCAACTTGGTAAAGCACACCCTGTATTCTTTAATGTGGGGGAAATTTTCACCCATGCTTTCATATCCTGTGGAAAAGCATGCCTGGCCAAAGCACCATCAATTCTATTTCCTGTTTGTGTCTCTGTTGTAGTTCAGCTCTATGGAATGTTCAATAGTATGTCCCCTGAAGCATGACAATAACCCTTTCTGTAGTAAGGTTCTACTGTACACAAAGGTCTGCAAAAGTCTTATTCTCTAATAGATGGACCGCTGCAAACCTTTTCTCATCTGATTGCGTACCATCACAGTGTGTGTTCTGAGAGCTGACGACGTGACTTAGATTGACCCATTTATCCTCCTTGTTCTCTGCTGCTCACATCTCTACCCCTCCTATATGGCTCTGTGTGCTGATGACAAACTGAATCGCTAAGCTGGAGGACTGGAGTGATGCGAGGGTGATCTGGGAAAACAAGCTTGCTCTCACGGGGTTGCGCGAGTTGCAGCTCATCACATGCATTCATGATTGCAGCTCATCGTTTTTGCCACCAGATTGCAGTTACTTTACTACGCGTATTGTGTATTAGACAAGCTTAGTGTCCACTCATCACGTGAGAACATGTCACAGGTTCTTTAGAGAAGGCCATTTGAGCTGGCAGTGAGGAGAATATCTCCTAAAGAATAACGGTTTATCCTCTCTCATGTTTCACATGCATCACTTACCGCTCCATGTGGAGATCTTTTTTATTTCCCACCAGCATTATTGGTACTCTGTGTAACAGACAGAAAATGGCATGACCTCAGTTGGAAAAAAAGCACTAATCAGTCTCCATGTTGTCAAAATGTCCCTTTAAAGATGTGCAAAATATACTTACTGTACTTTCCCCACCATATCCAGCAATTTTTCATGAATAACTTTTACTACTTCGAAACTGCAAGAGAAAGAAAAAACGATTTAGTAAGAGCAGCTAGTGAAAATTCCTTCCAAACATTTAATGCTTCAATATTATTGAACAATACAAAATAATCCCTTGCATGTTTAATGGCACAATGGGGGGGTGGTCCAATTCTCTATTTGGTGCATGCCAATCTGCACTAATATGCAAGAAATTGAGCTTATTATGTCTAACTGGCATCAATAAAATCGAGCACATCTGAAAAAGTGTATGTTATTTAGTGTTGGTCAATCTATATAAACATCATATTGTAAATCCCACAATAAGCTCAAGCAGAAGGCGGGAGGCTTATATGATTCAGTGGGGGTCATTCAAGCGATTAATGTGTAGTAAATGGCAAAATGTCTGCAATCCCATTCGCTCCCATTAAAAATAATTCCACAGAGATCTCCATTTAGTTTGACGTTTCGCTTCTTTAATAGAGTTCAGATGCTCATATAACAGCGTGCTGTAAACGTTTCCTCCAGAGAGAATTTTGACTTCACTATAAAGCCTAGGGGACTGGGATATGTGACAGTTTTATGTGGAATGCAGTCGTGCCAGAGACTAGAAGTCTTTTCCAAACATGTGGCATTGGAAGAAATCTCTTCAGAGCTAGAGAACCAGTTTAAAGAAGCTTGTGTGAAGTTGTGATGACTGTGTCCTGTATCTTTCAGTACTGTCACCCAGACCATTTTGTGATTCAGCTACGGACAACTAATTTCGTACTCCAATACCTCCGCTAGCCACTGGATGAGAAGCCCAGCAGGAAGTGACATCTTCATCTGGTGCCCACTGGAAATAGTGCTGTTGCTACTCAGGTGGTTGGCGGTGCTGATCCGAGCTTGTTTTATTACATTTTATCATCGAGTTTGGGAGCTAGGTTTGAGAAGCCTGAAAGAGTCTGACTGGGAAAGCTATTCACTGAGGCTTCACTAAGTGCTTTGATTAAATCAGTGTCTTGAGAAAGTTTGATTCTCTATTAGTGGTGATAATGAAGGGTGGATACAGGAGAGGGTGATTGAAATAAGAGCAAAGAGGAGGTGAAAGAGGGATAGAGAAAGACGGAGAGGCAAGACATCTGTGCAGCAATACACTTCTACTTAATCTTAAAAACATATCCATGTCCTTCTTCCTATAGCATAATGTCTTGAGTAGCCCAAGAGTGGACAGATTATAAACACCTTAGCTATCCCTCCAGGCAATCTCTAATGTATGGGTTATCACATTTTAATTACCTTAAGCTGTATTAACTAGGTAAAAAGCAGCAATTAACATAGTATTTGACTCAACAAATGCAAGACTACCAGCGTCGGTGTCATATAGGAGGTTTTTGCACTGCACTCTATATTTTTTTGCCAATTTCCACGTTGGTCTTGAAACATGAGAATAATACATGAATAGAACTATATGGAGAATAATACATGGAGAAGAATACATGAATGGAAATATATGGAGCAACTGGAATGGGTTATGATTAAATAAACATCAAAAGAAAAGTTATTTTTTGTGAAAGAATTTCTCTCCTGGCTGTCTGAAGACTGAAGAAATGAGGCGCTTGTGACTTCTATCTGCAGCATACTGAACCTTCTTCCTTCTTCTTCCTACTGAACCTCCGGGCAACAAGGAGTTAAAAGAAAAATCCTAACAGTAAAATAAACCAGACACAGAATCTGCCTATCCCCTGCACTAGTGATGTGGCTATCGATTTGTCCACCCATGTAGTCCATTCAATAAGCCACTGCTTAAAAAGAAATAGAGGGATAAAATACTGAAAAGAAAATACTAATCAGGTAAAAGAAATTAACGTTCACATACAGGGTCAGGATTTGACAGCTTCACTAAACTGTACATGTTTCATTTTACACAGCAGTTAAGGTCTAAAAATCAATAACATGTCAACCTACCTTTTATTTGACGTAACAGAGTACACCAAAATGTAACCGTTGATGTCTATGGAATAGGTCTGAGGAAAAATGGAGTACTCATCCTGTGGAGGAAAACAAAATTAAGACAAATGAAAAAGGACAAGAACAGCTATCATATAAAGCCATCATATAAACCGAATGATTTATAAAATTATAACAAAAGGTTATATCTCTTTATAACCTAACACTATATAACAATCTTTCAACATAAATCCTCTGTATCTTACTAATACAACTGGTGTAAGAAGCAAAAGCCTGGATAAAGATGTGGTTGAGAAAACACAGACATCATTGTACAAGATGGAGGACAGGATTCAGACGCTCCATCCTCCCTCTTTGCAGTGCACTGCATATGCACAGAGCTTGTACACATCAAGCCATTTTCTTCCCAGCTCCGTCACTGGCTACTGCCTGCGTCACTGATTGTCTCTACAATGTGTGTGTGTGTGTGTGATTTGAGTTAGCAAATCAAACGTATCTGGACACCCTAATCATTCAGCAAGGCATTCAGAAAGCGTAAACTGGACCGATGTGCAATTTGGCATCATCTGATCACAGAGAACTGCAAATTCACTTCAAATTCTGAAAGGGCAAATAAAAAATAAAAATCATAATGAACTCCTGATTTTAAATGAAGCTGTGCATCATGGATAATCAGCTGAAGCATTCAGTCTGAATGCAGGAGTCACAGAGTGCACTTGCTATCAGAGCTTAATAACAGCAGTGTGACTCGCTCACTTGTGCTACTTCTATTCCAGCTCAACCACGCCTAATGGTATGTGTGTGTAGGTGTGAGTGTATATCTATTTATATATATGTATGTGTGTGTGTGTTCTACCTGCCCTGCTGTGTCGACCAGCTGCAGATGATACTCTTGGCCATTGACTGTGATCATTTTAGTAAACGCTGCAAGGGAAAGAAAAAAACAATAACGTTAAAGGAAGCCGGGGGAAAAAAAGTGCGTGTGAGTGAATGAGAGGTTTATACATGCTGCAGTCCTCAGCTTCTACTCCGTGGAGAATCGATACAAGGACAAATGGGGGTGGGAGGGTGGTGTGGTAGCAGGGAACAGAGAACAGTACCAGACCAGCGGCTTTTCAAAACATTCACTTCCTTTATAAGCTCTCTGTAACTGGCGTCTAAACTCACAACACAGTCGTGTCGTTCTTCATCACTGCAGCTGCCACAGAAACCTAGAATCGGAGGCAGACAGACGGTGATGCTAATTTTTTAGGACGTCGGTCTTAAGTCGAAGATGATGCCGTAGTACAGAAACCTAGATTTCACAAAATGGATGTGAGACCGAGCTAAATACAAGATTGGCATTGATACACACTAACATTGAGGTATTTGTAAGCCAAGGAGTACAGCTAATACATCAGCAGCACCTCACTGCAGCCTTGAAACTGTGTGGCCGAGATCTCATGGGGCTAAAAATCTAAGACACAGTCACACACAGCAATTTGAGGACGTGGAAGATCCCCGGGGACATGGGGAGCCGCCGAGCCGAGAAAGAAAATAGCTCAGCGTGGAGCCGGCACGCCTAGCACTATTACTCAAGCATTCAGACGCATTGAGAGCACAGTGCCTCTCCTACCACCCTCCTCCTTCTTCTTCTTCTTCTCCTCCTCCTCTTCCAAAGTCAAACAAGCAAGTAAAATCACCAAGGTAGGAGAGGAGAGGAGGAGGTCATTCGTCAGCAATAATAAAGTCACACTGTCGTCCAAATAAGCGAGGAATGAGCAGGGAGAGTGTTTCACGGCTTGAGGGCATGGAAAAGATAATCACATCTAGCTAAAGGACAATTAACTGCTTCACACTAGGTGCGTTTCCATCCGATGTTTGCCAAAGAGCACCAGCCACACGTTAGGGCTGGAAATCTTTAGAACCACTAAGATTCAATTTACACACGGATATTACCGGTAAATAATTTTCCCATCTAAATGCTTGCCAGAGGTGGGCAAAAAACAACTACACCTTCATGATTACAGAAAACAAGAATCATGCAAAATTTGACCAGGGACTTGAAATAATAACAAGATAATATTTAATTTGAGATTGTGTTTTAAACATTTTTAATGGACAATCTTTAAAGACATGCCAAATATTGCCAAGATGGAGGTCTGCCAAATATTACTCAGATGATCTTCAGAAGTGTCTCACGAGGCAGTGCTGGATAAGAAATCTTTTACCTCTGGCCTAGTAAAATTACTTAAGTGCCTTTTGTATGCTGGAGTCATTTCAGCCACTTTAACACCACACCTAATGCAGGTCAACTGGATAATTACAGTATCTGGGCATTTGCGTCAATTTTGTTGAACATACTGTAGAAAATACAGCAGTCGGTAGTTGATTGGCGGCAGGGGGTGGTGCCAAACCTGATCTTTCTGGGACTGGGAATGAAAAAATATATATAATATCACAACATTAAAGGTACAATTTGCAATATTTAAAAGTGGTCATTTTTATAATCGCACATTGCAATTGTATTTAGTTAATATATTGAATGCACTAAACACTGGTGTCGTTATTTCATTTCAGGGTTGTTTACATAGTTCTGGTCTAAGAATAAGCTCCACCCACACATAAAACAGAGCAGCTCAGTTTTCTCCCTTTTCCTTGAAAAGCAATTTGGATGCATACAGACTTTCCACCAAGGTCAATTTTGTAGAAAAGTAAGAGTAATTAATCCAGCAGCATTTGCCTTATGAGCTGCAAACGGCTCTAAAAATGACACTTTGCTCCTTTAACACAACTGTGATAGGCCTTTTTCTTAACTTGTTCCCTCCATCACCAAAGGCTACACCGAGCCGATTAGAAAGAAAGAATTCGATGTTCGGACTTCGGAGACAAAAGCTCAGGTTACGTTAAGCTGTTCGTGTGCGTGACACAGTTTCTAGCAGAGATTTCTGTGTCCTCTGTGCACCAGAGAGTCTCCGAGCTGAGCTGAACCTCGCTACGAAAACTGCAGCCTGCATGCTTCACTAACACACAGAGAAACCGATTAAATTACAGCAAGACATACTCCACAGCAGTCTAATATTCTACATACATCTAAGATCCCGGCCATACACTCTGCAAAAAATAACGTTCATATTTGAGATATATTACTCATTTATTGACGTATTGTTTACATGCTACCGCCTTCACAGTGATCTGGACTGAACCTAACTGAACACCCACAGGAGACTCTGAACAGCTAGCTGAAGTTTGCCTGATAGTTTGTTGTTTGGGATTGATACGAGACATACTGACTAATCTTTGCAGACTACCACATACAGCTATCATTAAACAGAATATTATTAAAAGGAAAACGTAATCCCAGCCCTGCTCATGTTTTCTATTGCAAGCTTCCATGATTGGCGGATAAAAATGAATTTGGCACAAATCTAAAGTGGAGAAGGTAGACATGCAAATAATCAAAATTATGATTATTATTATCCCATCATTTTTCCACAATTCCCACACACCAACTCAGAGAGGTGTGCAGTCAGCCAACCAGACCTTTTCAAACTGCCCATGCTGTCTTACAGCTCGACTTCTGTTAAACTCCACATGCTACTCTTGAGAGATCAGTGATCCTAACCTGTTCTGCTTTCTGGACCTGCCTAATCCACCCTGATGCCCTACTTCTGAATGGAGTTCTCATCCCTCGCTGCTGTTGAGGATGGCCTCACTGATGGACAGCCTAAAAATAAATGGGATTGCTGTGGATGATTCAACTTAAAAACCATGAAAATGATTTCGAACTGCAACTGGCACGAAACGGTTTTGCACTCAAGTCTCCAGCAGTGACTAGTTGATAACTTCAACAAGATTTTAACAAGACTTCAAGTCTTTTTTTGACATTTCAGTACACAGTTATAGAAGGAAAAGTATTTATAATCACACTTTTGGGCTGGTGGTAGCTCAAGTGGTAAAGGTTCTGGGTTGTTGATCGGGGTTCAATTCCCAGCACCGCCAAGCTGCCACTGCTGGGCAACTGTGCAAGGCCCTTAACCCTCTGTGCTCAAGGGGCACTGTATCATAGCTGCCCCTGCACTCTGACCCCCAACTTCCTTAGCTTGGACATGCAAAGAAAAGAATTCCACTGTGCTATAATGTATGTGTAGCGATAAAAAAGGCTTCTATCTGGCATCACACAGATGAGGTTTAGTTTCCCTTCTCAGTCTGGTTCCTCTCAAGGTTTCCTCTCCTAATATTAGGAAGTGCTACTGCTATTCACAAGGCAGACAGAATTAATTAATAATAATTCAATTCAATTCAATAATTTCTACACATCATGTCTATGTCATTCTTGGGCTTTTTTTATGATAAATGTTCAGGATGACCGCTACTTGGACGTCACTCTCTAAAGCCATCAGCACATCATTACCAAAAGGAATATCTGTCATGCTTCCTATACATTTCCAGAGACTTGCAGAATCTGTTCCATTTGAGCTGGTCTGGTGGGAAATAATGGTCCAACACTTCAGTAAGATAGCTGTTTTTTTTTTCTTATATATTTCCAAATGGAGCTCTCTTTATGGGGTTTGTGCGTAATATGCAACCACATACAGTTGGCACATTTACCTATAAAGCTAGGTTTCATTTCCATCAATCTATACTGAGTCCATGGTCTCCTAAGTGCAAGCGGTGTGTGTTTTTCCATTTCTGTTAAGATATAAAGGCTCTGAGTACTGACCAACACCTGATACTGATCTGATACTGACATCATTTAAGTAACTGACATCACCATGAGTGAAGTTCTGGTGCTGAGCATTAGTCTGAAGACAGTTTCTGTCCTGTAATGACATACAAGATCCATGATGAGTCAGTCAGCATGACATTAATGGTAAATAAAAAAATAAATAAATAGGTAAAGCTTTGAAATGAAAAATGTGTCAAATCTGATATAGGTCCTACCAGTATCTTTTAGAGCTTGTGAGAAAGTCTGAACAAAAAGCTCCTAAGGTTTGTATGATTTACTTGCAAAGGATGTGTTAATAAAACAAATAAATCAGTAGCTAAATATGGCCTGATTTTACCACTCACATTTTTCCATTTGGAGGAAGCCTAAAGAAACTGCACTACTCGTATCAAGTATCTCAGCACAAAAAGCTGGAGGCTCTCGGTTTCACTGTCTGGTATGTTTCGGTTGTTCTATGCTGGATAAAAATGTCATTGAGTAGACGGTGCCTGTGGCATAGGTAGATATGAGATGCCTCTTAAAAGTCGAGGTGTCAGCAATGAACAGTGCTTTGGCAGGCCCTTGCTGTACCGCTGCTGCCGAATCGCATGCAAAGAGCCGGCTGTGTAAGCGTCCTCTCTGCTCCCTAATGAGAAGTGGAAGTGCTGATTTTGAACAGAGTGTCACACTGCCATCACATTCACACTACAGCTTTCACTGAGGAACAGAGAACTGAAATCTACCTGGTGCCTCTCCAAAGATTCTCACACACAATCACATCATACAGCTGAAGGAGAGAAATGAGGTCTAATTGTCTAATTCTACTAATAGCCACACACACACACACACACACACAATGAAGCAGAGTGCAGTTACTTGACAGGGCCTCTCTCTGTCCCGGACTCCATCTCAGTCTGCTAGATTAATTGAATTGCACTTACTGTTTTCTATAGTCGGGTCATACGAGTCCACAAACTGGCCTTCCACAAACTGTATTGTCAAAGAGGACTTCCCTGCAATAAAAAAAAAAAAGAGAAATGTGAGAATGATAGACAGCATTATATTAACCGCATGCATCTATTACAGCACACTGCATTCACACATGGCCTAGAGAGAAACTATTTACAGCTCAACACATAAAATGTCAAGCATTCCTTAAAGACATCAGCATTAGTGACCCACTTCTTATTACTCCCTAGTAATTTTTCCATACAGACTCAACGTGCCGTTAATAGGCCAAAAGACGCAATTCACCTTAGATTTTTCCCCGTTTCAGGAGATCTATGATAAGTGGACTTTAAATATTTATTTACTATGTACGGAATAAAATACAATGGGAAAATGCTGTTATGGGGTGGTGGTAGCTGAAGTTGTTAAGACTCTGGGTTGTTGAAAGGAAGATCAGGGCTCAAGCCCCAGCACCGCCAAGCTGTCACCGTCAGGCCCTTGAGCAAGGCCCCCAGTCCATCCTGCTCCATGGCTGACCCTGTGCTCTGACCCCAGACCCCAAACCCCAAGGAATTTCACGGTGCAGTAATGTATGTGACAAATAAAGACAATTTAACTTAAAGCAGAGTTACTGTTGCCCCTTGAAAATATAACACCTCAATAACACCCCCCCAAAATGTTTTATTTCTCTTACACCAAAGCAATGTGCCATTTCTTATTTATTATGATAACATTAGCATACTTTATCTGTCTTGTGTCTAGGTTTTAAACAAAAATGTCCGTTAAATACGGTCATAACAAACACCACATATATTCTATAGCTGTTTAAAACGTTATATTTCTGAGTTCAGGGGTTCTGATTTTAGGTACAGATATCAACAAGGACAACCTCTGTGTGTGTGTAGTAGAGAAGTGTAGAACTGGAGTAGCAGCAGCACGAGATGTCCGAGCGCGTGGGCAGCCATGTACCGCAGCCTGTTGCTATAACAACCGCTCAATCCCGCCAGCATGTGTAAAATGCGAGCCCTCATTCAGAGGGAAAAGCCCAAAGGACGACGTGACTACTCGCACAGGAACACACAGCTCAGTGAGAGATGAAGCTAATTTTTACACTGCGCCTGAATGGATGCTGCTGGAATCTATTATCAGGTTATGTAACCACGATCGACCTCCAGATATTTCAGAGCTGAAAGACACAATGTTCTATAGAGTGTGAAGAGAATTCTAACAGAATGGAAAAATGGTGTCATGATATTTTTTTGAAGAATATATCGAATACAAGAAAGACAAATGAATGATTGTGGCTGTAATGATGGGATAATTGTTGAGAGATGGTGGAACTAGTTGAGCAGAGCTTAAAGATCTGAGTGAACATAGTACACTGCTGTGAGTGATGAGAGCTTTGAGGTAAGTGGGTGCTGGTCTGTTTTTGGCTTTGTAGGCAAGCATCAGTGATTTAAACCTGATGTGGGCAGCTACCAGAATCTGGTGGAGTGAGTACAGCAATGGAGTGGTGTGGGAATTGAACTTAAGAAGGTTCAAAACAAGTCGTGTAGCTGCATTTTGGATCGTATGTAGTTGGACTGCACTCAGAAGAAGACCTGCCAGAAGCGAGTTGCAGTAGTCCATAAAGAAAGTGACAAGAGGCTGAACAAGCACCTGAGTGGCCTGTGTGGATAAAAATGGCTGAATCTTTCTGATATTGTTACTGACAGGAGCATGTCAAGTTAGCAACATGTAAAGAAATGGTCAGCTGATTGTCTGTGGTTACCCCGAAAATTGTGCGCAGTGGCCAAAGGGAAGATCAGCGAGTTGTCCAGGGAGCTCACAAGATACTGACATGAAGATGAATCACCTGGCATGACCAACAGTTCAGTTTGTGATTATGTTTCAGCTAATGAGCTGCCCGCCATGATGATGTCTGCCAGAGATGCTGAAATCCGAGCTAAAGCAGTGGCGTCTGGAGGCGAGAGGGAGAAGATAATCTGAGTGTCACAGCATGGCAGTGGTATAAGAACCCATGTGAGGATTTCCAAAAGAACGAATATAGAGGGAGAAAAGAAGAGGACCAATTACTGAGCCATGTGGGACACCAGTAGAGAGTCACCTGATATGAACGACCTTCCAGGTAGGGACTACTGCCATACTGCTCCACGAATTCCAAGACTCATGAGGGTGGACAAAAGAGTCTTGTGGTTCACTGTGTCAAACACTACTAAAAGGTCAAGAAAGACGAGTATGATCTAGCATTATGTAGTGTCTCAGCGACAGCCAAAAGGGCAGCCTCTGTGGAATGTGCCACTTGAAAGCCAGACTGGTTGGGACCTTGGAGGTTGGAGAGATGGAGTGACAGTTGATTAGTGACAGCACATTCAGGGATTTTAGAAAGAAGGAAGTGATACCGGTCTAAAGTTGCTGATGTCTGAGGGTTCCAGAGCAGGTTTTTTTAGGATGGGAATAGCTCTAGCTTTCTTCAAGGTAGTTGGTACATGGTCTTGTAAGATGGTCTGGAGGTATTGTGGAAGAGATTGGACCCAGTGTCCAGGTAGTAAGATGCCAGGACAAGATGACTTGGAAAAATGTGCCAGTAAAAGAGAAGAGAATGTGTAATGTAAAGGTAATTGAGATAGAAGAGAAGGTCTGGTAGGTCTTTTAAATCTCCTTGTCATAGAAGCAGCAACGTCTTCTGCAGTCAGTGAGGACAGAGCAGGGGGAGCTGGAGGGTCAAGTATTGAAGAGAAGATGTGGAGCTTATGAGGACCTTCTGCAGAAATTTCCTTGTAGAAGGCAGTCTAAGCAGAAGTCACTTCTGAGGAGAATTTGGACAAGAGTGTGCGGGAAGATGCAAGAACTATGTCAAGTAATAATTTCTTTCACTTTCTCTATGCTGATCTTAATCCTCTCTGATTGCTGTGCAGCACATCCGATAGCCAAGAAACAAGGCAAGTAGACAGTTAGGAGAACTGGGTTCCCTTTTGAGTCTGGTTCCTCTCAAGGTTTCTTCCTCATACAATCTAAGGGAGTTTTTGCTTGCCACAGTCGCCTCAGGCTTGTTCACTAGGGATGATTTTGTCTTTTTGCACTATGTTTTTTGTTTCTTATGTTCTGTAAAGCTGCTTTGAGACAATGTTCATTGTTAAAAGTGCTATACAAAAATAAATTGAATTGAAATTGAATTGAGGAGACAGAGGACAGAGGAGAGCCATGGTTGAGGAAAGAGATGGAAGTGTGTGTAACCAAGTTCAAGGGTAGGGAGGAAAGGGAGTCAGGGTCAGGAAGAGACAAAAGGGTGCAGGAAGCTACAGAGGAAGGAGAGATAGAGTGGAAGTTATGATGGGCTAGAGAGAGATGTTGGGTGTAGGCAGGACAGGGAGAGTGATTCTGAAGAATACCAGGTGATGATTGGCGATGTGAAGTGGGGTATCAGTCATGTCTGTAGCTGGACAAGGACGAATGAAAACCAGATCCAGGGCATTTCCTCCCTCGTGTGTGGGAGAGCAGCCATTGAAGAGGAATGAAATTCAGAAGATGCAGAATGCAGGATGACACCAAATGTAAGACAGGTATGGGAAATAGGTAACATTTTCCACAATTGTGATTCACCTGGCAGGAAGAAAAGGTCTTTAAAAATGACACACTGCTCCTTTAATAGAAAGTATGAATCATACTCTACAATTCTGTATGACACTACAGTTGCTTCATTTATATAACGCCTTCTGAGACCGAAAGGTTTTGCAAGATAGCTTTACACAACATAAACAAGGAATATAGACGTCTGCAGGAGCTTTCCCGAACCCTCTTGGCTTTAATGAAGACGCATGGAAATTAAAGTATGGTACCAGCTATAAATAGGCACAGCGACAGAGTGGGTAGGGAGGATCACAGAGCTCTGAATGCACAGTGCAGGAAAAAGAGCAGATGTGTGAGCGAGATTACACAAAAGAACACACAATAAAATAAACACACATGGAGCTAACGATGCTGAGATTCCTAAAACAAGTGAAACTTGCCTGAATTTCAAGAATCTCTAAAACAATCGATTGGTACAAACTTGATAGAATTCCTGAAAAGAGATCAGACAGCAGTCCATATTACAGCGCCAAAAGATGATTCATTTAGAAGAGCAAGTGGAAAAAAAATCAGAAAAGCTAGGTGGTCCTAAAACAGCATGTGCATGGTGAATTAATATATTCACACAAAAACAAAACTGACCACTGACGTTGGAGATGATATGGACAGGGTGGACCTACTGGCAGGAAAGCACATGCTTCTGAATGTGTGTGGTGGGAAAATCCATCAGACATGACAGTGATTATATTCCAAAAATTGGTTTCTCTGCCGATATCCGACTTCTCAGCTTTAACTAATAATCATCTCAACTTAATGCCATACATTTGAGGTCATATTTAATATATTTCATTTTTATTCACCTTATAGTTTCACATATATGGACTATATTATAGTCTTATATAATATTCTTCCTGCAAAAATCATGCTGGGAACCAGTTTAACAAACAAACAATTTAACAAACACTGAGGTGAAAGTCAAAGATGGGCTCAGATTGTTATTAAGAATGACCGGCCAGATACTGTGGCACTATAAGGTCAAAAGTGTGTGGACATCTGACCATCACAATCATGTGAGCTCGTTGAACATCCCATTACAGATTTAATTCCCCTATGCTGTCATAATAACGTCCACTCTTCTGAGAAGGCTTTCCACTAGATTTTGGAACAGTTGTGTAGAGTTGTTCATTCAGCCACAAGAGCATTGGTGAGATCAGGCACAGATGTTGAGTGAGGAGGTCTGGGTTGCAGTCGGTCTTCCAGTTCATCCCAAAGCGGTTGAGGTCAAGGTTCTGTGCAGGTCAGGGCTCTGTGGAATTCTTCCACACCAACCTTGGCAAACCATGTCTTCATGGACCTTGCTTTGTCAAACGGAAACTGTAAAGCTATAAAAGGACATTCTGTACAATTGTGCAATGTGTATTTCACACTATGACTCAACAGTTTAGGGAAGAGCCACAAATGGGTGTGATTATTAGATGACCACATACTTTCAGACAAAGACACAGAATTCCCAGAACTGACCAAAAGGTATGTGCCTTATTTATTTATTTATTTATTTTACTATGACTGGAATCTCACAGGGCAGCACTGTGGCTTAGTGGTTAGCACTGTTGCCTCACAGCAAAAAGGTCCTGGGTTCAAGTCCCGGGTTCGAACAGGCAGGGGCCTTTCTGTGTGGAGTTTGCATGTTCTCCCAGTGCCTGCGTGGGTGTACTCCGGTTTCCTCCCACAGTCCAAAAACACGTACATCAGGTTGATTGGTAATTCTAAATTGCCCATAGGATTGTCTGTCTATATGTGGCGACCTGTCCAGGGTGAACCCCTGCCTTTCACCCTATGTGTGCTGAGAGGCTCCAGCAGACCCCCGTGACCCTAATTAGGAATAAAGCAGGTATAGACAATGGATGTCATCTCACAGTGTCATGGTATTTTAAACAACAGCCCTGAATTAAAAAAAAAAAGAGTGCTATAAGTAAATACATTTAATTCATGGCTTACTGTTAAGCACTGATAGTATATCGATCCACTGAGCCGTTAATCCTGATATGGATATGAGATTGGCAACTCAGAACATTGCTTGTAAAGCTCATTAAGGTAATTGAGTATTTTTTTTTATGTTGGGTCTATGTGGACGTAAACAATTTGACAGAGCTCATAAAGCACAAAATCTGAAAAGAAATTCAAACAAGGAAACATATAAGGCAACTCCAGGTAAAATACTAAACTACAGAATTCCAGCAGTTATCTAGCACAAATAAAGTATTAAATACTTTCACTTTAGTCATGACTTCTTCAGCTTTTGGACTTGGATATTGACTGTCAGCCAAATATGTATTTCCATATTAAGAAAATGTCAACATTTCCCAATGTGCAGGGTTTTCCCAGACAACCCCACACTCGGCAAGACTCCCAGCTCCACTGTCTTCAGTTCGACCCTGAGCTGGTGTTACTGTCTGTGTGGAGTTTTATAGGTTCTTCCTGTGGGTTTTTTCCCTTTCTTCTCAATTCCCAAAAATATGCTGGAAGCCGGACTGACTATTCTAAATTGGCCACAGGTGTAAAGGAGTGTGTGAATGTGTATGCGAATGGCACGCTATTATCCACCTTACACTCAGCGTTACTAGGATACTGACCAGGATGCAGTGTGACACTTTCTAAATGTGTTGTTGAATGCATATGGATGAAAATGTTCCACTTTACAGGATGGCAGAGGCCAACAGTAACTGCACCTTGCAGAGAACCGAAATCAAGCTTCTATAACAGCTACATATCAATGTCGCAGATTCAACAGTGCTATTTTAAAAAAGGAGCATGGTAATAAAGCTTGTGATTTTTTCAGCAGACATTGGTACCGGTCCTCCGCTTTATATGATTCTCCAGCTCACATCACATACACTATATTACCAAAAGTATTCGCTCACCTGCCTTGACTCACATATGAACTTAAGTGACATCCCATTCCTAATCCATAGGGTTCAATATGACGTCGGTCCACCCTTTGCAGCTATAACAGCTTCAACTCTTCTGGGAAGGCTGTCCACAAGGTTTAGGAGTGTGTTTATGGGAATTTTTGACCATTCTTCCAGAAGTGCATTTGTGAGGTCACACACTGATGTTGGACGAGAAGGCCTGGCTCTCAGTCTCCGCTCTAATTCATCCCAAAGGTGTTCTATCGGGTTGAGGTCAGGACTCTGTGCAGGCCAGTCAAGTTCATCCACACCAGACTCTGTCATCCATGTCTTTATGGACCTTGCTTTGTGCACTGGAGCACAGTCATGTTGGAAGAGGAAGGGGCCAGCTCCAAACTGTTCCCACAAAGTTGGGAGCATGGAATTCTCCAAAATGTCTTGGTATGCTGAAGCATTCAGAGTTCCTTTCACTGGAACTAAGGGGCCAAGCCCAACCCCTGAAAAACAACCCCACACCATAATCCCCCCTCCACCAAACTTTACACTTGGCACAATGCAGTCAGACAAGTACCGTTCTCCTGGCAACCGCCAAACCCAGACTCGTCCATCAGATTGCCAGATGGAGAAGCGCGATTGGTCACTCCAGAGAACGCGTCTCCACTGCTCTAGAGTCCAGTGGCGGCGTGCTTTACACCACTGCATCCGACGCTTTGCATTGCACTTGGTGATGTATGGCTTGGATGCAGCTGCTCGGCCATGGAAACCCATTCCATGAAGCTCTCTGCGCACTGTTCTTCAGCTAATCTGAAGGCCACATGAAGTTTGGAGGTCTGTAGCGATTGACTCTGCAGAAAGTTGGCGACCTCTTCGCACTATGCGCCTCAGCATCCGCTGACCCCGCTCCGTCAGTTTACGTGGCCTACCACTTCGTGGCTGAGTTGCTGTCGTTCCCAAACACTTCCACGTTCTTATAATACAGCTGACAGTTGACTGTGGAATATTTAGGAGCGAGGAAATTTCACGACTGGATTTGTTGCACAGGTGGCATCCTATCACAGTTCCACGCTGGAATTCACTGAGCTCCTGAGAGCGACCCATTCTTTCACAAATGTTTGTAAAAACAGTCTGCATGCCTAGGTGCTTGATTTTATACACCTGTGGCCATGGAAGTGATTGGAACACCTGATTCTGATTATTTGGATGGGTGAGCGAATACTTTTGGCAATATAGTGTATCTTGGTTTAGTCAATTTATACTTCTGTGCTTGTATGTTCCAATGACTGATCCCCATTATTTACTGTGACCATTTTTTTTGCTTGCTGATTCACTCCCTATCCCTTTTCTGTAAATTTCCCTTTGGGATGAATAAAGTATCTATCTATCTATCTATCTATCTATCTATCTATCTATCAATCACATCTGGACACAGCAGGAGAATTCACCTTGGATAGTACACCAGTCCACTGCCATTCGGTTATACCTAGGACAACCTAGCATAGCCAATCCACCTCCCTGCCTCTTTATGGAAATCCATTCAGGGAAGAATGTGAGAACGTCCAAAACCAGGACTCTGGAGCTGCGACACAGTCATTCTACCCACCTCACCACCATGACACTTCTTTGAACTCTGTAACACCTACACAGGGTCACAGGGAGCCTGGAGCATATCCCTGGGGATAACCCCAATCTATTGTAGAATCACATCTACACTCATGCCAATCATCCTACAACATGTCTTTGGAGTGTGGGAGGAAACCGGCGTACAACCCCTAAAGCAGAAGGAGAACAACCCCTATAGAGAAGGTTTGATTCCCACCTCATGCACCAGGTTGCAGAGGTGGGAATCGAACCCCAGCGACCCAGAGGCGCTAGGCAATCATGCTAACCACCACCATGCCAACGATTATTTCCCAAATAACTATCATCGAGTGCTTTATTATTAGTGCGTGTTCTTGATAGTAATTTTAGTTTGCAAATAGTACAGCGCCACCACCAGGTACGCATTTCTTTAAGAATATCATTGTCTCTATAAATGATAAAATTGCATTCGTTTTGATATGCAAATGAGCGCGACAACGTCATGAATATGCAAATGACGTCACCTGGCGACTCCTTACAACTTTTCGAGCAGGATCGGAATCTATTTAATCTCACTGAAACACTGCTCCTCACTCCCTGGGCAAATCTCACGCATTCAGTAGGCTAAAATCTGATCTGATCACACCTTTATACACCAGTTCAACACCGAGAGATCCGAGAACATCTCCTGCTTGACAAGCAGCATTAGCACTACTTGCACCTGATGCCTTCTGCAGGAGTGATGAATGAAGATTTACGTCATGCTACTTTTATTGTCTTATTATTTTTTGGGTATATTCTACGTATTAAATAAACATACAAAAGAAGAGGAATGAAACACACACATTTCCACGCAAGGTCACGAGCATCATCGCATCCCAAGTTATTTTAGGAATGTACCATTTCTTCACTCTCTCTCTCTCTCTCTCTCTCTCTCTCACTCTCTCTCTCTCTCTCTCTCCCTCCCTCCCTCTCTCTCTCTCACACACACACACACACACACACACTAAGGCAAAACTAGCCACAATAGCCATAATCCCTAATAGTAGCTATAACCATTACATCAAAAATCATTTCAATGCTTGATATATACATATAGAAGTTTGTTTATCTCTTTAGCTCTGTCTGGAGGCAGTGAACTCTTCAATGAGATGACACAGACACACACACACTGCAGACATGATTTAACCGTGCGTAAGCCGACGTTAGCAAAACATAAGTGACACTTAGCCACGTTCCCCATCCAGCTAGCCCAGGTGCAGAGTCAGAGTCAGAGTCAGGCCGGATATCCGACCCTCATCAGCAGCAGCAGTGAGCTCGTCTCCACTTACCCACGGATCTGTAACCCAGCACGGCGATTTTTCGAGATTTGGGCTGCGGCATCTTTATTTTCCCCTAATCAACGACACCACACCAAAATCGACATAAAGAAGCGCTTTCGCTTGACCAGCACACGCTTTTACATTTACTCGAGCTGACACGTCGATGCGAAGCCTCGCGATAAAGAAATAAACGTGCGGTTCGTCCAAACTGCGCGAATTTCTAACAATTTAACGGGAAAAGTAGTCGAGCATCTGTATCCCTCTCTGCGTCACTGCCCAAAGCAATCCAGTGTGAATTATTCAGGAATGCCGTTCTGTGATTGGTTGGGCGAACCCTGAGAGGCGGGACTTAGCCCTTTCTTCGCATTACGATTGGAGCAGGTTCTCTCCTCGTTTCCATTAACGATTCATTCATTGGCTACTCGGAGTTGTCATTGATACACTACAGTGGTCTGTACATCAATAAACGTACACAGGGAGTAACTTATCTATTTTTTTTAAAAATATATATTTTTATTATTGATTAAACTAGGATCGAGTATTTTTTTTTCTTTTTTCACATTTGATTTTATAGCAAAGATTAAAATGTGAAAAAAAAATCCCACATAATATAAAATTAACCGTGAATCCTGTCCACCGTAAAAGGGTCATTGAGTACAGTGTTTTTAACCCTTTAGTGTACAGACTGGTAGAATAACGTTATAGCGGATTGTACAAAGCTTTTATTTCGCATTCATTTTTTTGTGTGTTTATTACTGAGTTTATTTACTGAGCTTATTGTACCCCCCAAAATAACATCAAGCACGTCGAAAAAAATACATTTATTTATGCTGCAGTGTATAGTACACCAAAACCAATAATTTAATATATAAATCTTTAAAAGATGTCGTTTAGAATGTGAACTGGTGTCTGCTGCCATCTAGTGGATGTTGTCTAACATTTATTTCTTTTTCAGGTGATAGATAGATAGATAGATAGATAGATAGATAGACTTATATATATATATAATATATATATATATATATATATATATATATATATATATATATATATACACACCGGCCAGGCATAACATTATGGCCACCTGCCTAATATTGTGTTGGTCCCCCTTTTTCTGCCAAAACAGCCCTGACCCGTCATGCACTGTGTATTCTGACACCTTTCTATCAGAACCAGCATTAACTTCTTCAGCAATTTGAGCAACAGTAACTTGTCTGTTGGATCGGATCACACAGACTAGCCTTCACTCCCCACGTGCATCAATGAGCCTTGGCCGTCCATGACCCTGTCGCCGGTTTACCACGGTTCCTTCCTTGGACCACTTTTGATAGATACTGACCACTAAAAGCTGCAGTTTTGGAGATGCTCTGATCCAGTGGTCTAGCCATCACAATTTGGTCCTTGTCAAACTCGGTCAAATCCTTACGCTTGCCCATTTTTCCTGCTTCTAACACATCAACTCTGAGGACAAAATGTTCACTTGCTGTATAATATATCCCACCCACTAACAGGTGCCATGATGAGGAGATAATCAGTGTTATTCACTTCACCTCTCAGTGCTCATAGTGTTATGCCTGTTCGGGATATATATATATACACTATATTGCCAAAAGTATTCGCTCACCCATCCAAATAATCAGAATCAGGTGTTCCAATCACTTCCATGGCCACAGGTGTATAAAATCAAGCACCTAGGCATGCAGACTGTGATAGGATGCCACCTGTGCAACAAATCCAGTCGTGAAATTTCCTCACTCCTAAATATTCCACAGTCAACTGTCAGCTGTATTATAAGAACGTGGAAGTGTTTGGGAACGACAGCAACTCAGCCACGAAGTGGTAGGCCACGTAAACTGATGGAGCGGGGTCAGCGGATGCTGAGGCGCATAGTGCGA
This sequence comes from Hemibagrus wyckioides, assembly GCF_019097595.1. Classification (NCBI taxonomy): domain Eukaryota; kingdom Metazoa; phylum Chordata; class Actinopteri; order Siluriformes; family Bagridae; genus Hemibagrus; species Hemibagrus wyckioides. Next base: position 23,703,730 of record NC_080710.1, on the reverse strand, counting down.
AGAGGTCGCCAACTTTCTGCAGAGTCAATCGCTACAGACCTCCAAACTTCATGTGGCCTTCAGATTAGCTGAAGAACAGTGCGCAGAGAGCTTCATGGAATGGGTTTCCATGGCCGAGCAGCTGCATCCAAGCCATACATCACCAACTGCAACGCAAAGCGTCGGATGCAGTGGTGTAAAGCACGCCGCCACTGGACTCTAGAGCAGTGGAGACGCGTTCTCTGGAGTGACGAATCGCGCTTCTTCATCTGGCAATCTGATGGACGAGTCTGGGTTTGGCGGTTGCCAGGAGAACGGTACTTGTCTGACTGCATTGTGCCAAGTGTAAAGTTTGGTGGAGGGGGGATTATGGTGTGGGGTTGTTTTTCAGGAGCTGGGCTTGGCCCCTTAGTTCCAGTGAAAGGAACTCTGAATGCTTCAGCATACCAAGACATTTTGGACAATTCCATGCTCCCAACTTTGTGGGAACAGTTTGGAGCTGGCCCCTTCCTCTTCCAACATGACTGTGCACCAGTGCACAAAGCAAGGTCCATAAAGACATGGATGACAGAGTCTGGTGTGGATGAACTTGACTGGCCTGCACAGAGTCCTGACCTCAACCCCATAGAACACCTTTGGGATGAATTAGAGCGGAGACTGAGAGCCAGGCCTTCTCGTCCAACATCAGTGTGTGACCTCACAAATGCGCTTCTGGAAGAATGGTCAAAAATTCCCATAAACACACTCCTAAACCTTGTGGACAGCCTTCCCAGAAGAGTTGAAGCTGTTATAGCTGCAAAGGGTGGACCGACGTCATATTGAACCCTATGGATTAGGAATGGGATGTCACTTAAGTTCATATGCGAGTCAAGGCAGGTGAGCGAATACTTTTGGCAATATAGTGTGTATATATATATATATATATATAATTGGAATTTACCAGTAGAGGTTGGTTGCAGAGGGTTTGCTGGGCAGCCCTTGGGCTGCTGGGGATTGGGGGGATGGCCAGGAGACAGCTGGTAGGCAAGGTCACTGAACAGGCCGAAAAAGCATCTCAGTGGATTTGGATACAGCGGGAGGTGCAGTGGCAGAGCCAACCTGTAGAAGGATGAATTATGATATAGAGTTGGGTGGTGGTCAGCAGGGGTGTCATGGCCTTAAATCGATGAAACACCAAGGAAGGGGGGGTGCCCATCTGATGACCGGCTGTAACTACCAACCCTGTACAGTTGAGGGAAGTAGCCAACTTTGATCTGGTGCTTGAAAGGAGGAGAGAAGGAAAGGAGAAGCGAAGCCACTGGATCACAGGGTTGAGTACCTGTAAAGGTGGGCCAGTTTGCGATGGTCCCATCGTAATTTGCATATATATATAAAATAAGAAAGCACTGCAAAATAATCAGTTTCTTATGTTTTTTTTCTTCCAGGTGCATGTATTGGTGAGATGAACAGATTTGTTTCATTTTTTGTGAACTGCTGACAATATTTCTAAATTTTAATTTTAAATTATAATTTAAATTTAATTTGAATTATAAATTCAAAATATAATTTAGAGTGTATATTTAAAGGAAATGACAACACATCAAAATAACCCAAGATCATGCAGTATTTGCAGAGCTTTAAAAACTCAAATAAAACAAAATACAAATAATTTGTAAACAAATTATTATTATTATTAACAAATTACTTTTGCTAAATAACATTAAGAAATCAGTATTTGGTGGAATAACCCCGATTTGCATAAGTTTTGGCTCCATGCTCTCCACCAGTTTTTCCACATTGCTGTTCGGTAGATCAGCTTTGCTTGATGGTTTGTGACCATCCATCTTCCTCTTGGTGACATTCCAGAGGTTTTCAATAGGGTTCAAATCTGGAGAGTGGGTACTGGTCTCTTATTTTTTCCAGAGCTGTATATATATATATATATATATATAGATATATATATATATATATATATATATATATATTACATACTTTACTGTGCAGTAACGTAATGTGGTGTGGAAGAAGATCTCAAACCCTCTGAACACATTTGGGATAAACTGAAATGAAACTGTAGCCCAGACCTTCTCACCCAACATCAGTGCCTGATCTTACTAAAGATCTTGTGGCTGAATGAACACAAATCCCTGCAGACACACTCCAAAATCTAGTGTAAAGACGTAAGTAAGTAAGTAATAATAATAAGTAATTATAAGAGGAAGACAAAATCTGGAATGAGATGTTGAAAAAGCATACTAGGTGTCCATATACTGTATATTTGGCCATAGTGTGTACTGCAATGCAATATACAGAAGAAGGATATCAAAGTGTAGAGTTTTGTTCTAACACCAGATGTTTTGTTAGTATTCCCCATTACAGTCCACATAATACAAAGTGTTATTACTGCTTTGCTAAAGTTGTGATTCTTGCGTTGATGCAGTTATAATGCAATAAGCAACGCTTATTATTAGAGAAATATACACATCCTTTAGTTCAGTTTCACACCTAAACATGACTCAGTGAAAGTCCTCATGTATATATCAAATTGGTTTACAGTGATCACTGCAGTTGTGGTGAGCAATTTTATATACAGTAGATACAGGCCTAAAGTGCATGTTTAGGAGTATTTTTATGTGTACAGTCACCAGTTTATATGCTTATTGATGCCTCAAATACATCAAAATAAATCTCATAACTCAGTAGAAATAATATAACCTAGTTATGTAGGTCAGAAAGTTTTATGCCATTATTTTTAAAGAAAAATTTAAAGAATAGCTGAAATCATTTATATTTGTGTTTGTCTCCATCTGCTGGTCAGACTCAATCCTCTAAAATGCACTAACCTAGTTTGCCTCCAACTATTCCTGATCTTTCAGGAAACTTGAAAGCTCTCTTGGTAGAGAGAAAATACCAGGTGGGACTCAAACTCTTCTTATTAATACACCCAGCCACAAGTGTTAACAATAGCCATTAATTATGATTAACAAGATGCTCTCTGTCTCTATCTGGTGGCAGAAGCTAGTGTTACACTGATTCTAGTGTCTCTCTGTCTCTCCCTACTGATGGCACAAGGCCGAGCCAGCTGTTTCATCACAATTTAAAGACTGTGAATGTCAGGGTTTTCCAGAATCTAAATATCAAACCTTTCTCATGTTCTTGTCAAAGCTGATGTGGATCTGGAGCCTATCCTGGGAACTCTGGGATAAGGCTGGAATAAATGGCATTCTATCACAAGACACCACACACACACACACACACACACACACACATCTAGTGGCAATTTAGCGATAGTTTAGCGATGTTTTCAGGAGTTTGGAGGAAACTGAAGTACTAAGACATGCACAGACTCTCCATACAGAAAGTAACCGAAGCTGGGAGCATGGAGATGTGATATAGTTATGTTAATACTGTGCTACTATACACATATTACAATAACAATGTGTGTTAAAATAGGAATAGTTTGATCCTGAGCTCAGCTTACTCCTTAAAACATGCATGTAGATGGACTGGATAGACTAAATCACTCCAAGTGTGAATGAACTGTCACCCTGACCAAGAGAAAGCAGCTACTGCAGATGAATGAATGAATGAATGAATGAATAAGGGAAACCTATTTGATCTAGAACACTGTTGACTGTGCAAGAGTGGGATTAAACCAAATATAATGTAAGTCTCCATGGAAAATGCCTCCATTTACAGGATAACATGCAAGTTGTGTAATTCAGTGTTTATTTCAGTTAAAGGATATGGTAATGATTTGAATACAGGAAACTTGTGTTTACTCAAACATTTCTTTTTGGATGTTTGAATTGTAGAATTCATGCCAGATATGTCAACAGGATTCTCTGGCTTCCTCCCAACCCCAAACACATGCTGACAGGAGCTTTGATGACTCCATAAAAGCTCCTGTCAAAATAGCCCATAGATATGAATATGTGCATTGAGTAGTTTGCAATCCTGATGTAAAATTTACAGTTTAAAGTATTTTATGAGTGAACACTCTGGGAATTGAACTTGGAGCTGGTGGAAGTTTCTTTCTAACCCTTTGCTAATCTAAGAAAAGTTGGCAGCAGATGGTAGACACATAAATAGAGCCACTGTTGAGAAACTGAGCAAGTGTGGACTGTATCAAACTTCACTTGCAAGTTGTTTTAAGTAAAAGCGTCCGCTTTAAGCTTTATAAATAGTTTTGCTTATTTTCCCAAAACTGTTACAGCCAAAATTGGTCGATTTGAAAGGTGGCCAAAACACACTGCTGTCTTTTCTGTATACACTATATATAGCCAAAACTTTGTGGACACCTGACCATCACACCCATATGTGACTCATATAGCCAGTCCAGATTTAATCAGCTCACTCGATTTTGGAGTGTGACTGTGGGGATTAGTGAGTTCAGGTGCTGATTCATCCCAAATTCATCTCGAAAGTGATCAGTGGGGTTTAGAACAAGCCACTGGGTTCTTCGCTAAACCATGTCTTTAAAAATCTTGCTTTTTTGCTGGAGTAGGTTTGAACCCTTTAGGTCAAATGAAGGACAATCTTAAAGTGACAGCATACAAATACAATCTATTGAATTGTGTGATTCCAACAATGCAGCAACAGTTTGGAAAAGACCCACAAATGGGTGTGATAGTCAGGTGTACACATACTTTTGGCCATACAGTGCATTTCTGTATTATTATACTGTTTGTCAGACACAAGAAACACTGTACTGCTTTTCTGCTCTTCCAACACCACCTAGAAATGTAGCTATAATATCAAAACCATGATATCCACTATTCCTCTTGGTGCTATATTTAACCAGTCTGCCAGGGGGAATATGAAAGCAACATCCATGTTCAGTCTGAAAAAAAGAAACAAGCACACACACACACACACACACACACACACAAAATACCAAGATATAAAACTGGAATTGCTCTGTTGGTTTTGGTGTTTTATATTATACTGTTGCTCAGCATGCACTCTGACAGGAAGCAGCTGAGAAGGTTGTGAGACATTCAGCTTGGATGAGGAAACAGTTATCACATGCTGATTTTCAAACTATTGATTTTTCTCCAACCTTTTTGACAATAGCATTGTTATGTTCTCCCATGCAGTGCCCTCAAATGGCTTTTGAATAAAATGCCATGTGGAATTCAAGCTTTATACAGGAAACTTTAGTATCTTCTCTGAAGTTCTGATTCATAAACTGGTCATGATGGATTGAACAATTCGGCTAGTCCTACTGCAACGTTTAATAACCCTACTTATACTACTACACTATGGAATACCCTAGATTGATTGGTCAATCAGGCTTTAATTAAGGTCGCAAGATTTAGATAACATTATTCCCTCATACCAGCTTAGCCAGGGACTTATATGGTGCACAGTCACATAACTAGTTAAAAATGTGCAATTCTTAATATTATGGAAATTTATGTGTGTTAAAAATATTCATTTTGATGTTTTGGAAGTAGTCTCATACAGACACCCCCCCATCTACATCAACGGGTCTGAAGTAGAGCATGTCTCCAGCTTTAAGTTCCTGGGCATCCACATCTCTGTGGATCTTTTTCTTTTTTTTTGGCATCAGAACACCTCTACTCTGGTTAGGAAGGCACAACAGTGTCTTTACTTCCTGAGAAGACTAAAAAAAAAGTTCACCTACCCCCCAGGATCCTGACCAACACCGCCGCATCATTGAGAGCATCTTGATGAATCACAAACTGTTCAACCTCCTTCCATCCAGGAAGAGATACAGGAACCAGGAAAAGATATCGCTCTATATCTTTGTTACTGTTGTACACTCAATATACATAATGCACACATACTGCACAAATATATAATTTTATTTTTCTTTACAAATTATGTGCTGTAAATACAGTATGTACATACTTTTCTATGCACATATTCACTGACATTATTTATTGATTTGCACTTCTGGTAAATCGATCGATCTATCTATCTATCTATCTATCTATCTATCTATCTATCTATCTATCTATCTATCTATCTATCTATCTATCTATCTATCTATCTATCTATCTATCTATATTTCAGAACTGTGTAAAACTGTAACTTCATGTTTATGGAGACAGGAACATGTCAGTATGAAGTGCTTTGTATTCATCAGCATTGACAAACTCCTGTGGTGTAAGAGAAATAGAATACATGTTATTGGAAAATAATCACTCTTGGGATGGGAGATGCATCACACCACCTTGTCGTCTGTTATTCCTTATTTAATGAATGCAGATTGGAGGTCAGTACTTCTAACATTATAAACCAATGACCTCTACCATGCTTTTATTCAAGGTCAGTTATATCCTCTTTAGAATGTCACTTAAATAACCAACCCCAAGAAACAGCAGAATTGAAACCTTGATATTACCCATGTTCCTTTAAAGACATTCTCTTTATTTTCTCTTCACTTACCTTGCATTGATAAGACATTTGCATTACTTCATAGGTTGATTTGATTTATTTGGATGATTTATGGCTTTCCTTAACTGACTTTCATTCGTACAGAACCTGAGCCTTTTATGTACTGCACTGTTTATAATAAAAACAGTGGCCTCTTTGACCACATCTAGCACTGAACATTATTTAGGTTCAAATATTCATATCTATCTTAGAAGTTAAAGCTGAAGTTTAAATCTAAGGTTTTTTCTGTGTGTAGACAGTTATTATATCATGCTCTCACAGTCATCATTTTTGTTTGTACCTGTTCATGATATTTTGTACCTAGCAGCCTAATTTACATTACTGTGACCCTGATAAGAAGGTTACTAATGAGTGCTGTAAATGCATCGCTCACACTATAAAACAACTAAAAGTGCACCTCTTAACATCTGTATTTGTTTCAAATACAATTATTTTTTTAATATATGTATATGTATATATATTATATATATGTATTATGTACATATATATATATATGTATTTAATATATGTATTTCTATATTCAGTTCAGACAAGGAATGTCACTCATCCCACATTCTTTAGGTTTAATGACAGAAAGGATCTTTTTTGTAAGATGAAGTTCAAGACCATGTCTTTTGAAGGCTGAAGTTGAGAAGTTTGTGTAAGCTGGAATTCTACAGTAGGTCCATTCTAATCCTTATTTCCGGATAAGACCGCACACCCCTATTCTACAGGTTTCATTCTATGGCTGTTTGCAGTCACTGCAACCCACACACCTCACCTGGTAATGGCAGCGTTTTATGATGTTTTAGATCCTTTCTATCAGGTTAATCTGTCCACTTATCTCTTCTTCTTCTTCTTCTTTCGGCTTTTCCCTTCAGGGGTCGCCACAACGAATCATCTCTCTCCACCTATCCCTATCTTCTGCATCCTCAACACTTACACCCACTAGCTTCATATCCTCAATTATTACATCCTCTTTGGCCTTCCTCTTTGCCTCCTGCCTGGCAGCTCCATGTCCAACATTCTCCTACCAATATACTCACTCTCCCTCCTCTGAACATGTCCAAACCATCTTAATCTGTCCTCCCTAACTTTGTCCAACATGAGCTGTCCCTCTGATGTACTCGTTCCTGTTCACTTATCTCTTAAGCTTTTTAAATGTACTTTCTCCTATGTTCTTTCAGTTCTCTTAGTTTTTTAACACTTTCCTTTATACATAGCTCTCGAATCAACAGTTTTTGTATCATGATTTAAGGTACCTTGGTACGGCTTTATCTTTATAGTTTGCAAGACTATTTTATTATTTTAATCTCTTGATTTTCTACACTTCGTTTGTTTCCAGTTTCATCATGACCTGCTGTTTTACTCTCTCAAATATGAACAAATACCCAAGAAACATCTAAGCAGGCAGTTGTCCTGTGACTAATAGTCCTCGAATTAATGGTTAACCTCGAATTAAAACTATTTTTTATAACCAGTATGCTGGAGTTAGAAAGGAAAAAATACAAAACAAACCACTTACAGACTAAACTGATCCATAGTATATCCAGCTCTGGGGCATAAAAAGTAGAAAGAACCAGTAGCTCAGTATAGATATGTATGTATTTGTAATTTTTTTTCCATATAAGATAAATAAAAACATAACATCACATCCTGGTCACCATTATTATGCCAAGCCTGACAAAAGAGAAAATAATAATGACCAAATAAAAACATGATTGTCACTCAATGTGCTTCACAAAAATAAAATAAAATAAAATAAAAACAAAACAAAAATAAAAATAAAAATAAAAACAAAAGCAAAACAACAACAACAACAAAAGAACAAAAATAAACAAAAACAAAAAAAACCCTTCAATGAATAAATAATCTGCCAACCTTCAAGTATTTACAGTATTAACAAATGGTCACAAATATAAGCTTTGGATCTTTTGACATGACATTAAGCTTGCTTGTGGATCGCTTCAACAATTAACACAACAACATATCACAAGCAATCACAATAATGCCAATGCAACCTTTAGGATCCGTGCTCTTAATGCCATTTTGAACTTCAGCTACACGTCATTCTGCCTCGAATTTCATTTACAACAAAAAAAAAAAAATCGAATAAAAAAATCAGTGATTAAAAATAAACACAGCCACATTAGCCATATATCGCATTCTCCACAAAAATGGAAATGACAGCTATCATCCACCGAGGATAAAAAGGCAAGACAGAGGTGTCACAGGCAAGAGGAGGGACCATAAAAAATACAAAAAAAAAAAAAGAAGAAGAAGAAGAAAAAAATTCCGAAACATGTAAAGCAGCAGTGAGACGTGGACAACGGGGAATAAAGTACATCGGTGTGCTTGTGGAATAGAAGATGCATCACGTGAGTGCGGGAGTGTGTGATCTGTCCAACTCACGCTGAAATGTACATACAGAGAGCAGAAGGGACAAGCGAGGGAATAGGGTTAGAGTTCAAAGTTCAACTGTGGACAGTTCAGCCGGGCAGTGCAAGCGTGCGGTCCTCTGGTTCGACCCCGAAAACCGTTTTCTGGCCACGTTCAGCCAACAACATGGCCACAGTGGTCCAAGCAGCACACCTCCTCACATTTCCAGTCCAGCACTTCAACATTCATGTGTGAATAGTCTCTATAGTCTCTATCCGAGGAAAGAAGGGGCCGGGGGAACAGCGAGGGACGGGAAGGGGGGCAGCAGCATCTGGAAAACTTAGCCTGAATTCAAGTACTCCAGTGCCACTTCATAGCAGAATTTATACTGATCCTGAAAATACAGAACACAATGATCAGTGGAAATATAAGTAGTCATGAGTCGATAGATTTATTTATTACACACACAAAAATATTTCATATTTAGAGAAAAGGTTGACTGAATAGACATTATTGCTACAAGGATTTCATCCTGTTTTAATACAAAAGCATGGAGTCATCCACAGGTGATGGGACAGTGTGTGTGTGTGTGTGACAGTGTGTCTCAATCTAAACATTTCCTCTGCTTGTACTCATGATAATTGTGCACATGCACGTAATGAGTGAATTATTCTAAGAAAGAAAGAACAGTTGATGAAGTGTCTGAGATTGAGACAAACCTACTGTTATCAATAATTCTTCCAAACTTAAAATAATAATATAATAAAAGCATCAAGCCTTATAGATAAATCCCTGAGTGGCTAAAAAGCAACAGGCCTACAAAAAATCTTCGCGTCAAAGCTTACAGTCAGCTACAGAATTATTGGCACAGTGTTTAAATAAGACTACTATGAAATGTCTTTGTCTTTTAATCTCGCGCTGAAAAGTAGCTCTATAGATCTACTTGATAGAGCTAACCTTTGATTGAAGTAATTAAATTTTATTCTAGGAAAATCTGAAACCCTCATCAAAGATTTATGTTGGAGCAAAGTCATAATTGTGTGTCATAATTATTGTAGCCAGAAATTCTTAAAAAGAAGGAGGTTTAGAGAAATAAGCTCTGTAACGTTCTGGTGCTGGTTTTTCACCAAAGTCCCTAAAAACCTAAGGATTCGGATACATGACATTATGGACAAAATGCAGTATTAGAAGAGTTTGAATGAATATCTGGCTGTCTCTGGGGTCAGAAAAGATATAAAGCAAAAAAATGGAATCAAGCTTTTGAGTCTCCTGACCTACACTCCACTGAAAACCCATGAGGTGAGCCGAAAAGGAGAACAGAAGAAAGGACTGAGGATCTTAAGATATGGTGTATTGAGTAGTGCCTCAGATTCCTTACTCTGTATTCTACAATTTACAAAAAACTAAATGCAGGGTGCCGATATTTGTGACATATGTTTTGCTGAAAACAAAACGTCAATCAAAGGATAGACTCCACTCACATTTTCAGTGTGGGATGAACCACAAAGGCATTTTTCTATAACAATTTTACCCATATTATATACCAAGGGTGCCATTAATTACAGAACTAACTGTTTACCAATCCTGACAAAAAAGGACAAGACTAAATGGGAAAAAAATCTGTTATCTGTTATATTTTTCACAAAAAGATTTCAAATCCATATCTTTTACATCCTGTCCTTTTCGTGTGTATCTTACCACTCCTTTATTTAAAGCATGAGGGAGGAATATGGTGTCCTGAGACTAGTAATTCCTACATCAGAACCATTTTTTGTGATCTGTCTGTCATCTGTATACAGGATAATGAGCTGGAGATGTGTGAATTGAAGCAGTTCTGCATAAAATCTGCACTGGTCCCCAGTGATGGCGCTTACCAAGAGATCTACCATGTTGGGCTTGTTGTTCCTCAGTGTTTTGACAGCGTGGAACACATCCACAGAGCGCTGGTGCCGTAGCATCTCACACACAATACTGATTGCACAGAAAGTCCCACTTCGTCCACCTCCGTTCCTAAAGAGAGACAGAGAAAAGAAAGAAAGAAAGAAAGAAAGAAAGAAAGGTTACCTACATTACATCTTCCATGTACTCACACACATTTGCTCATTTCAGTCAAAATGACATGAAATTGAGACAGGAGAGCATTTATGGCTTAAAGTCTCAATCACAGCAGCTTGGTGATGTTGGGATTTGAACATACAACCTTCAGAGGAGTAGCTCAAAGCCTTAAACACTGAAGATAAAATACTCAAATGTTTAGGTACATCTGAACATTTTATATAATAGTTCTGGGCTTAGTGGTTAGCACGTTTGCCTCACACCTCCAGCGTCCTGGGTTCGAGAAAGGACTATTATTTGCAGGTCTAATGAACGTGTCTCAGAGCTCAGAGCTTCATCAACATACAGTACTAACAAGTTCCTTGGGGTGACCTCTAGGTGGTGCTCTTCTCCCTCTGATCTCCTGCTCTTGTGCAAATCCTCAAAGCTCTGACACACAGCAAGTTAAAAGCTTCAGTGGGACTGTTTCCTGTTTCCTATTACATGCCAGAGCTCAAGTTTCCATGCCTCAGAAGTTAGGAGTACAGATACTGGCTTTCAATAAGCATTACCATTTAACTTGTGTAGCCTATTGTAATCCCCAACGACCATGAAATGTTGTAGATTGTGGTTTAATCTGGTCCCACATGGACAGAACGAACATTTCAGTATGGAGTGTTAGAGCAAGCAGCACTAATTGGGTCAAAAAGCATTAGTTTGCTAATGACTTGCACTTCTGTCGAAGGTAAAGTGCACAACATCTTGCTGTGTTTCTGCTGTGTGAATGTAGGAATAAAAACGTGTATGTGTGTGTGAGAGGTTTCTGAGATTGGAATTTGGCCGGGAATCTAATGAGAGTCACATGGATCCTCTTTTGGTGGTGGTTCAGTGGATGGGAAGGGAATGGAGGCCTGGTCTCAGGAGTGCTGGGCCAGATTAGCTCCACCTCAGCCCAGTCCACACACACCACACACTCTCTGTCGAGCTAGCTGATCTCATTTCCTACCTAGGCAGGGCCTCGGGGAGGCAGGGTTCCACTGAATTTCCCTACTATACTGATCCCTATGAAATGGGAGGCGAGATAAGGTAGTGGTGTGATTGCACACACACACACACACACACAAAGCCAAGCCTGAGGGAACAACTTACAGGAGAGGCTTGGGCTAAATCTGGAGAATAAGGTTTGATTTGAATTTATGTAGTAACTCCACCACATGACCTAAGAGCAACTCTGCCACGTGCCATCCTATAGCACACTGTGATTCTGTCACATATTTGGACTAATCTGATTTTGGGATGATTCTGGAATTGTCATTTATAAAGGACTGAGTAAAAAATATTACATTACTATTACATTAACAGATCTTACAATGACAGACACAAAACACTCACTAAAGCTAGGTTTGAGCTGTATTTGTGATTTTTTAATCCAGTTCCAATCTGCAATTCAGTCCCTTAGTCTGAAAAATCCAACGACTATAATTACAACGTAAATGATCTTGGGTAATACGCTGAACACACGGCTCTCTCTGATAATAATCTTGTTCAAATCAATCTCACGGTAATATAATCACTAAAGCGGGTAATAGACATGGCTGTGCACCGTGTTATTACTGTTATTGAGTGTTATGCCTGTCTTGTAACCCTGACATGTACATCTGGGCTAAAATGTGGCAATTTGGCAAATTACACAGATACTTACACAGATATCATCTCCAAATCACACAGTCAAATCCCTTATAGCTACATTAGCAAACCTCCTACAGCTCAAACAGGGCTATAGATGAGTTTCATAATTATATTTGAGTATGTAATTGTCCCCTTCGATATGTCCCGCTCTGTGTGTGAACGTGTCCGGTTATGTGTGACAGAAATTGATAAAGACTCACAGGCAGTGCACCACAGTGCGTCCCTCTCCTCCATCGTACTCCTCCTGCCACTTGTCCACCTGCCGGATTAATTTGAGGAATGAACGCTTGGACACAGGTGTGTCTCTGTACATGGGCCAACCCAGGAACTGAAACTGCTGGACCATGCGGTAGCCATCCTGTGGCTGACAACAACAAAACACTGAGATCAACAACTGTCACATACGTCAAGCATTAAGCAAATCGATATTATCGGTCATGAATGTGTATGTATTTGTTAGTGCATGTACCCGAGCAGCGTTATAGATGCGGAATATCCTACTAATAATATCCTCTTCTAAATCGGCAGATACAAACTCCACCTGGATAGGTCCGTGTCTGTGTACACCGTTCTCAGGCCAGTACTGTGGACACAGCTGCACAAAAACATGCACATTAGCCTCATCATAATACAATCATACTTTTATGATAGCAACACAACAATGCAGCATACACTCTATAATTGTTGAGAGAACAAAGCTTTTAGACAATGCCATTACACAGGAGGATGTGGTAGCTTAGTGCTTAAGGCTACTGAACAGGAGGTTCTGAATCCTAGGTCTACTAAGCTACCACTACTGGGCCCACTCAACTGCTCAGTTGTATAAATTGATATAAAATCTGGTCTGCCAGAAATGTAAGTGGATGTTATAAGCTGAGGAACAAAAGGATGCTGTTATGCTGAGTGGAAGGTTTCTGAAGAAAACTCACATCATGTAACTTGGATCTAAATTTTATCCAGAAAATTTTATGAATGCTCTGTCATCCAGGAACTCCTTTTCCCAGAATTCCCTGCCAGCAGCAACACCCACTATTGCTTCCCAGTAGTAATTCTTGCTCAAGCGCTGAGCTGAGTTCCTTTTCACTGAGTCAGATTATTTGGCTCAGCTCGGCGAGAAGAGCCGACCCTTTCGGCTCCCGAATGCGATTTTCCGTGTTCCAGTTTATAACTCTGACTGAAATTGCTTCATAAAATCTTACTCTACCATCTAATTAACAAAACAACATCACTTTGCATTGTATTTTATACGATCATTTTGAATAAATGTAAAATCAGCAAGACGCTACAAGCATCCCTGCGTTCGTGTTATGGTGCTCGCTGTGTCCCTGCTTCATTTCCATTAACACTGATACACTTGATTACATACAGTACATCTTTAACAAGCAGCAGTGCAGTGGATCATCTGTCATGCTGCCTCGTACACACAGCTGAGAGTCAAACACACGTCTCACTATTCATGCTAACAAACTGCTCATAGAAGCATTTTAATTAAATTTCCCTGCAAGACAAAGATTGTTTCTATCCTCAAACATAAGGAATGAAAATAAGAGAACAAAATCATTTTCAAGTCCACTAACACAAATCATGAACACATATCTTTGACTCATTCACTTTAATTTATCCCTCCTATTGCTAAGTTCGCTGGTCATCACCGACCTCATTTTGAGTTTTTAATTTCTGTGCTATGTTTGATCTCTGTCTTCTTCCTGTTCTTCCATCTTGTGTCGCCCTTTTTACAAACACTGAGCCACCACATGTGCACATTTACATATGAAATCAAATATGTCTCTGTTATCCAGTCTGAAATTGGATAGCTGCATTAGGCATTCTTATACACATTTGATTCTTACACTTGACCACGATCCTCCTGTTGTTTGCAATATCACCACATCAAAAATTGTGAATTTGCATGTTTTTAGTTTCCTTGAAGGTCCGCTAGTCATGAAAGCAGATTACAGTTATCAAATGCAGCATGGAGGGATGTGGCTGCGACGTGGCTGAAGTGCCAACTTCTCGGGCTTGATGAAATAGTTCAAGCCATTAGATTTAAATCTGCTCTGAAAACATCTTTATGTAAATGGTTGCTCTCCAGGTTGGATCCACATGCTTGAATGCTGAAATAACAGCGTGTAAACAGGACTATAATCTCTTTATAGACATTAGTGTTCATGATGTAGTGGGAGAGGAAACTGAAAGGCTCTCCCTGATAGTGCAATGTGGATTAGGTGTGAGTTTGGACTTTGATCCTGACCAGATTGTCCCTTGGCTTTCCATAATGAAGTGAGAGAACACCCCAAGACAGAATGTAACAGATGTACATGTAGATGTACATGTAAATGTACAAAAAAAGCAAACGAAACAAACAAAAAAACACACTGTACCTGGGCAGGATCCACATCATTCAGCATTACTATAGATGTGCAGTGGTAGTCCAGGACCAGCCTCCAGAAGTCTTTTACAGTGTTGGGCAAAGGATGCTGGGTAACGATGAAAGCAGATGGTTGCTTGTAGCTCTGAAGAGTGATCCAGAGACAGAAAAGGAGGAGCACATGAAGAAAAGGAGAGTGTGTGTGAAAAATAGAGTGTGTGTCAGCACTTTTTCCTGCAAGATTTGCTGTACGCTGAGAATATGAATGTCTTTAGTTAACTAATTGATGTAAGAGGCTTTTCATTTCCTGATGTTTTTGCTTGTTATGCCCTTATTCCGTGCTACAGCTACTGACATTTCCATTTGCTCTAATGAAAATAAATGCTCTGTTACTGGTCTTTGAACATATTTTCCATAAAAGCAATCTAGATGAAGTTGTATGGTGGAAAAAAAAAACAAAAAAAACATCCACGCTTGTGAATTCGTTTTATGCATTTGCATGACAGTGGAATAAATCAAATCCATCTGTTTTTTAATCATTCTCAATAAGCACATAATTGTGCATGGCATATTGAGCGAAGTAGTTCCCATTTATCATCTTTGCCCCCCCCCTCAACACCCCCCACCCCCACTGATCTGCTTTGGCTTCTCGGAAAAAAAATACAAGTGATTATTATAGGGATGAATGTGCAATTTATTGTCCCACATGGACAAGCGAGTACTGCTGAATTGAAGAATCTGATATGTCCACTGCTCTCTCTCGCTTTCTCCATATGCCTCTCTCACTGGCTTCCTTTGCTTTCTATTCAAATCTTTTTGCTGTAATCTTTTCCATTCCCTGCTCTCCTTTTTTCATGCTCTTTGGTGTTGTAAGATCACATTAAAAGCATCCCGGTGAATAAATGCACTTTCGTTGCCACTATACTCTATTACTGTTACTGGTAACACTTTCTTAATGTTGATGCAAAGGAACACATGATAGTGACACCCTGTCAACACTGTAGGTGTCTTGGTAAGGTTGCCTGTGTTTCAATCATGTTCATAAAAGCTCAGTGTTTCACCTTTTTCACTCTTGCCTGTGCCTACCAGTGTCTTGCCCTTGCCTATGATTTTCTCCAAACTTCCCCAACATTCAATATATGCATACAAAAACCCCTAAGGTAAACTTTTTCTTATTAACTCATCAGACTTCCAGACTAGGGAATCACTCTTATTTTAGCTGCAGCAGGTTGTAGCAGTGTTTGTGTACTTACATCCATCAGGGCAGCGTTGATGTAGTTGCTGCTCTCACCATCGATGGTGATAAGGAATGGCAGGCAGCGGTCAGGTGGTAGCACATCCATGCACCGGTTCTTCTCATGGTTCCTCGGCAGCAGAGCGATGCTGCAGTCCTCCACACGCAGCGTCGGCGTGACCATGTTCAGAGTCTGCGTAACAACACAAGCCAACATTCACACTATTATTAACACTGTGACCTTTCAATACGCTTTAGCATGTTGTCATACTCACTGGTGCTGACATGAAGTCGAACACAAACACACTTACTCTGAACTCCTCTTTAATTTGGCTGGAGTTGGTCTGAGGATCCAGACGGTTCATATCATAATACACTGAACGCAGCTGATTGGCTGGAATGGTGGTGTCACCGCACAAACACGCCTCCAAGATGGCGTCATGGATGAACACGTACTGCTCCTGAACACGAAACAAAACAAAACACGAGTAAAAAATGATGGGAATATTCATTTAAATAAAAAAAAAATAAAAACCAGACATTTAATAATTCTGATTATAATAATTAAATGTAATAACATTATATAAACAATAATATAGAGAACAGAACATAATGGGGCATAATGTTACCACCTCCAGGTGGATTATTTTACAAAAACAGCTCACCCCAAAGTGTTTTATTTGTCTTATGACAGTCAACTGTTACAATTTATAAATAAATGATGCCATTGTTAACAAGTGTAAAAGTTGCATTTAATTGTAATGCCCATGTTATTTCCTGTTGTCATAACAGATATAAACATTACTCCCTCACCAGCCTCTCTTTCTACTCTCTCTGAATAGTGCAACTTCCTGTCCTGAAAACATTCCCATGGTAGAAACCTCTGATCATTGCAAATCAATGCCAATGGAGTCTCCTTCCTTACAGAAACTTCCATGACATACAGCAAGTCTCTGTATATAGACTGTTACTATAGAAACGATACGATATTAAACTGAGTGCATTCATATAAAAATATCAGTAGAATTATAGGCTGAACCGCTATCAGAGAACATCCTCTGTCCAACATCACTGTGATATACTGGAAATCTGCGGTCTCACATGAGCAAGAGTGGTGTTGTATTGATTATGAGCATGGCTTAGATTACCTGGAATATTCAGTGCAACAGCACAACTGCGAGAGTGATATTGATTTATACAACAATTTAAGTAAGTGACACTTCAGACACAATGGCAAAATATTTCTTCTGCTTTTCTTTGTGAACAGAAAATAGTTAAGGGCTGAATAGGGGATGTGGTAGCTTAGTGGTTAAGGTGTTACTGATCAGCAGGGTGTGAGTTTGAATCCCAGGTCCACTAAGCTGCTAATGCTGGGCCCCTGAGCAAGGCCCTTAACCCTACATTGCTCCGTCATATAAAAATGAGATAAAATGTAAGTCGCTCTGGATAAGGGTGTCTGCCAAATGGCGTAAATATAAACAGATTGTCGTGAGTTGCCCTGCAATACACAGACTGGCTTACAGAATATGATAACTACAGGAAGTGATTTGTTGTGTAAATGAATATGTGATTATTTATCAATATATTTGAACGTCTTTTATCTGTAATTCGATCCAACATTTCCAACAATTTCCGAGTGCTACAGTGCTGGTTTGGATGATCACCACAGGGTCATCAGTCACTCCTCCATCTTACTGCCTTTCTCAGACCTGGCTGCCTGAAGTTAATCTTTCATGAAGTGACATTTGTGAAAATGTCTTGAGATGTCCTTTTTGACAAAAGTCCAGGCACCAGGGTCAGACGAGTCTAGTGTAGCATCACCGCTGACTCTCCTGTCCTTGGCACGGATTATCGGTCAGAACTGATTCCGAGTTTGCTCATATTGAGAAATCCATGTGTAATACCTGCTGTTCTGGTTTTAGAGAAAAGCACAGATCTCTTCCCTCAAGTACCTTTCTAATTTAATGATATTTAGTAAATTATTTAATTGCGCCTTGGGTGTTTCAACACTCTGGGAAAATGGCAAATTTCCTTAATTTTTTTAATATAAACTAATACATATGCACCACAAATCACTTTAGTAGTTTCTGAAACTACTTTGTATTTGTATTTACCCATCTGCTTCCATTAGCAAAACTAATTAAAAACTAATAGAGTTTTATATGCTGTCAAGTAATTAATTTGTTTTTATTATTTAATTCATCTAGGCTGGGGCATACACAGATTTAACAAAATAAGCACTTCCTTGCTTACCAACGTACCAACCGACTATAAGCTACCAGCTTTTATGCTCCATTTCTGCACAACCTGTGACATGCAACGAGAAATCATATTTGTAAGACGAAATGCCACTGCACTACTGATTAAATGAGAAAGCACAAGTCTTAATTGCAAAGATTATACTTGGGAATCAGTTGGCAGCTGGCCAGCTGTTCGTGGATTGGGGAAATAAGTAAAAAGCCCGGATACAGAGCAAGCACATGACCGTGTGTAGCTCGGTCCAGGACAACATGTGAAAGTGGATTAAATCTAATTTGGGCAAAGATTTTATTTAAGCCAGGTTGAATCTTGCTTCCTTTTTACACTGATAGCATCTTGGATCATCTCTTCAAACAAAATAGGTGAAATAAAAATTTTGACTCTAAAACAAATACATAAATAGCACCACATTATTGCAGAGTGACTGGGAAATTGCAGTTTGAAATGCTGGGTGTTTCTGTGTCTAATGAGTTCTAAAGAAATATGAATGTATTAGTGTGTGTTCATTTTCAGGGTGGAGTGAGCATGAGGTCATTTGGCTGTAGTACCTCTGTCTGGACCATGTTGACCCTGCGTGAGCGGAGCTCTCGCACGCAGTTATAGATGTCCACCACACCCTCACGCTCAGCCATGTCCAACATGATGTCGATGACAATAAAGCAGCCGGTACGGCCAGCACCAGCACTGCATGCCAGAAGGAGGATGTGTGTGTGTCAGAAAACCATTCACATTCAAGGACAAATGAATCATACAGAATAACATGGGATTTTGAGGAGCATAATACAGTAATGGACTTCTGTTCATCTACTGATTAAATGCATGTGTGAGATCCACACAGCTATGGAACGGCTGTATCGTTAACTTCTGACCTGCAGTGGACAACCATCGGGCCGGCATTAGCTGGGCTCTTGGATTTGACTCTGCGAATGAAGCCCAGCAGGCCTGTAGCGTGGTACGGTACTCCATGGTCCGGCCAACCAGTGAAATGGAACTGCCTGATCTCCCTGATCTCATGAGCTCCTCGCTGCAGTGAACAAACAAGCAAACACACACACACACACACACACACCAAGAGAGCTTAAGACTGAGGTCTGTTGGCACACTATTCCATTCAAACTCCCACAAGTATCATCTCTAAGCATCTGTGCTGTTTGTGTGTGTCAGTATGTGTGTGTGTGTCTTAAGGTTTGTGCAATTGTGGGAGGATGAGAAGGAGTGAAACACAGCTAGAGGAAAGAAGGCCAGTGATTCACACCCTCACACACATACACACACTGTCACACACCTACACAGGCCCTCTGGAATATAGTTACGCAAAAAAACAGGAGCTGAATGCAAAACTGGACAGATGTAACAACAACAACAACAACAACAAAATGTTTGTCTTGTTTTAAACTCATCATGGAACTCCAAGCATTTCATTTCACTGCAGTCTTCTAATATAATAAGTTTCCAAGACCGTACCTTTTCCACAGCGAAGGTTCGAATGACATATTCTGAGAGCAGCTGTGTCTCGATCAGTGTCACCTTCATGTCCCGGTAGATCTCTGTGTCATCTGGCCAGTACTTGCAACACTTAACCTGAAAAACACCACGCACACACACACACACACACAGACAAATTCACGTTAGTAATTCTCCATTAACCAGCTTCCAGTCGCTGCCAAATTACTCAATGGTCCGGTAATATCAGCTCAGAGAACCAGTTACTCTACGGTGAATAGAGATGCATACTCCAGAACTCATATGCAGGATTCAGTATCTTAAAGATTTGTAGATATTTTGAACGCAGAATTTACTGAGATCTTTAAAGAGGTAAACTATGAAGCACAAAAAAATGGCTTTGTTTCCTTTTGGCAAGCCAGCGCTCCCATCTTGAGTGCCCCAGATACGTGAAAGCTCTGAGCCTGATGATCCCCTGACTAATTACCCCCAGTGGCTCGCTCTTGAACTCTCTCATTACCTGGTCCACACTCACAGGACCTGAACAAGACTGCTATAAATCAGGCCAGGCTTTTTCACTATGAGAAAAACAAAGAGCACAGTTTTATACCACAGCACATTGTCTGTATTATTTCCTTGATGTTGCAATGATCAATACCATTTTGCCCCGAATGCTTTTGGGAGCCTTGGGACCGATTCCCTTGCTTTCTTTCTGTTTGATCATTTACTGCCCTCTTTTCTCATTCACTCACATTATGCTACACTTCCCTTTCTTCTTTATTTGCCTCTGACACTATTATCATTTCCTTGCCCCTCCATCGTCTTTACTACATTTTCCTTCTTTATGGCCTTATTAAGACTGGACTAATTGGTGAAATAATTATGGTTTAATGGGTGGTTGGAAACAGCTGTAGTCATGCTAGCCTACCGGACAGATCTTATCTGAAAAACCCCGGCAGTGAGATTATATCTGCATTTCTGTAACTGTCAAAATATGAGATTATGTCTGGAGAATCTTCTAAAAGAGGAAGCATTATTCTGGTAATAATTCATGCTCGTGGCTGTCAGATAATGCAGCACAGTTTAGGCTTGTCCATGCTGAACGTCTTTTAACCTCTACACAGTTGCATATGAGGACCAAAGGACCTTCGGAACAAACTCTCACACGTAAACTCTTTAACACGTGCATGTTTTTTCATCACGAGTGAAGTGGTCTACTATTTATCAGCGCTTAAACTAAAATTCACTCTGATTTCAAAAGCATTATCGTTCTGTTTGCACATTAATAACTTATTAATGAGTTAAATGCGATGCTGTGCCGAGCCCGGCGGAGGCCCCTTTTGTTCTTGTCAGATATTGAGATGGGGTTTTAGAAATCCCATTAGTTCCAAGCCACAGATTTCCACTGGGAATGTTAGGGATTAGTCTTCCACTTGCCATGGGCATCCTAAAGCACAATGATATCACTGTGGTTCAGTCCCACAGTGGATTTCAGCTCCTTTAGCAGCCACCAGATATGCTAACGTCGACAAACCAGGGATAAACAAGAGGAAACCAATATCCTGGATTAAAGCATTAGGTATAAACCAAGGATGGCTAGATTCTGTGGCTAACAGTGTAATGTAGGATAAACCGTTGCGAACAATCCAAAAAAAATTACCTAGAGTAAGTATGCTAGTGCTGACACTTCCATGGTTAATAATCCTCACATTTAATCAGCAATCTGCATGTAATGCAGTTTAAGACTACATGTCTAGTATTAGCATGATCACAGAAAACATGAGCAGGCACTATAAGATGAAAGCACGAGCAGATGCGTTGTGTAGTATTAAACCACAGACCTTCAGAGTGCTTGATTCTGATTGGCCAGAAAAAGTTGATCAACTCTACATAATAGTGTTTATCAGTAATAGAACAAGATGTGTTTTTCACTTTAAAAGTGAGAAAAAAGTGCTGCCATGTCATGTGATAACAAGATAACAAGTTTCATTGACATTGAACACAAAACATGGTTATGAACTGATAAAGCGTATGATGTATAATCATAAATCACGGATAATCACTGACTATCACATTTATAATTTGCCCCTATCAGCCTTAATGATTACCCATATCAGCCATAATGAGCTCCGGGGAGGTCTAAATTGCGTTATGTATGTGTACACACTGTGTAGAGATATGTGTCGGATATATGAATAAGCTTAAGAAGCTCATTAATGAGGTTAACAAAAATGATTGCTTCTCTCTTCCGGTTGCATGAGGTGTTTGTGCGTTTGAAGGAGTAGAAAGAAACTGTCCAGCTGATAAGCAGCTTGGTGTGAATATGGAGGACATGGAGAGGGCCGAGCCCAAATCCCAGAGTTCATCAGCAATGAGACACAGCAGATGGTGGCAATGATGAAAAGGGAGGGACGTGATTCGCTGCTGCCGAGACGGATGGCTACTCAGTTAGGCTTGATAAAGAATGCAACAGTCTGCTGGGATATTAGGCACAGCATTTTAAACAACAGAAGCAGGGGACCAGATGTGAAGCCAGTGAAGAGTGGCAGAAAATTTGAGAAATGCACTCAGATTTTAACTATGGCAGAGTCTGAACATTGTTAGATCCCGAGGGATCTTCAACAGTATAAAGTTGGATAGATCTGTTTGTCTGGCACTGTAGTTGGTAAATGATGCACACGGATACTTATAGTTGTCATAAATAACAAATACACACAGGGAGATGTGAGCAGTATGTAGTTAACAGTATGTTCAATCAATCTAAAACACTAATGCTTATTATAGACTACAGCGTTCTTAATTTTGCTTATAGATAGAGCTCACTGGTGGCTAAAATGATGATCATGATTATATGAAATCATACATTTTAGACAGCTTTTTAATAGCGGTAATGCAAGAAAAAAAAAACAGCTTTTCTATTTAGTAGATAGGGACGCTACTGATTAACTTACCCTGCCAACTTCCACCAGGTTAGTCACCATGACGATGGTTGCCGTGTTTTCTTGCCACACCATTCTCCAAAAGTCATAGACTGTTTCTTGCATGGGTCCTGATACCGAGAAGCCAAGACAGAAGAAAAGATGAGAACAAAACATCTAATGCACTTACAATGCTTATATAAAAGAGATCAGACATTCCTGCATCTACACCAGGTGACTCATCTACAGCACGTTACTCAGAGCACGAGGACTTTAAATGGACATATTGTGTATCATCACACCTAGATCCACGCAAATGAACGCTGACAAGCTTGTGTATCTACATTTCCATTAAGCTCCAAAACACCTTAATAGACCAACAACCCGCAATAAGGACGCAGTGCAAGGAATTAAAATCACACAGTTAATTAATTCTAATTAGCATTGTTTTTAATCAACAGGCGCATTACAAAATGACTTCTGACGAGCTAATTAGCTCATGCAAATCTGTGTGCGCTTCCTCTACTGCTGATGCTCTACCTCCAAGCCAAACTAAATTACATCCACCAGAAAGAAATTGAGGGAAAAGAGATTTGACGTTTTCAGATCCACAATCCCCCCCCCCCCCCCCAAAAAAAACAAAAAAACATCTGCATTACCAAACCCTAGGCTTGCTCTGAAAGCATCCGAAATTATTACTTGTTCCAGAGAGTTTTTCCTCATTATTGGACTTGTCTGATGTTGTTTATGACATGTATTTACAGCATGAGGTGATTTCACTCTTTAATTGCAGAATATATTATACATCATTACACACTGTGTTTAATCGTTTTTAATATATCGCTCATTCAAGTGTACTGTAGGTGGAATTTCTGTATGCTTACAAAGAACACCAGGAGACACTGACAGTGCAAACACACGCACACACACACACATCCTGTATACACACTCTTTACACAATCTTGACACGTGAAAAGCACAGGGTGCAGGCCAGCCAGAAACAGCAGGGACAACCTGACAAATGCTGCTATAATGTGCCGATACACTAAAAAAGCCCCGTTCACCTATAAGTGAAGTCAGGCTTCCCCAATTAGACTGGGAAAGTTCCTCTAGCATACAGGAAGGGAAGCACTACAGCAGAGAATGTGATGGCCTGTCAGACAGCTGCTCTGTCACCACAGGAAGAATGTTCCACTCAACAAGACTTCAGAGACAGTGTGCAAAAATCTCCCATTCTTATAAAGGAATTTCATACCGTGGGACTAAACTGTTGGAGGAGACTCTTATTTCCCAGTCTACATGCACGTAATTAGTGTACACCGCCACGTATGTGACTGCCTCTGTGACTCGTGTGAGACAAAAATATCACCTTGGGTGTGTGGTTTGAAATCTATTCTCCCTGTTGTTGCTGAATGCAGAATAAATTTACTACAACAGAAGCCCTAAAGATAGCGACTTGAACCCCAGGTTAATCACACAGGGTTTGGACATTCCATGTCAATTTATTAAACACGTGCTTATGTGTTGGTTTTGGGACATTTTCTGAGAGGAGACATTTATTTATGGAAGGAGTCTCCAGTCTCAGCAGTTTGTAACAAAGGTAAGGCTGGAATGTTGGAATTTTCCAGATAAAGAGCTTTGTGGTTTTTCAGTAATGTCTTATTAACTTCACATGAAGAGAGAGAGAGAGAGAGAGAGAGAGAG
The DNA here is from genome assembly GCF_019097595.1 of Hemibagrus wyckioides. Classification (NCBI taxonomy): domain Eukaryota; kingdom Metazoa; phylum Chordata; class Actinopteri; order Siluriformes; family Bagridae; genus Hemibagrus; species Hemibagrus wyckioides. The sequence continues at coordinate 23,679,339 of NC_080710.1, read as the reverse complement.
AGAAGAGAGGCTGGTGTGGGATCTACAGTTGCTATAACGTTAGTGACAAGGGGAATTGTTTCATGGATGATCTTCAACATGAAAAACAACAACAGAAAATGACACTCTTTAATAAACAAAATGTTGTTTAATTGCTGGGGTATAAGAAGAATAAAACACTTTGGGATGCACTGTTATAGGAAAATAGTGGGTGGTAATGGCCCCATCACCTCACCCCATCACTGATTATTTCCTTTAACAGTACATCCTGTCGTGTTTTCTCTCCCTTCTTGTGTCACTATTTATGTATTCTGTACTTTATCTACTCCGCACAGTCATTATTTATTATCACAGCTATGATACCCTCTGATAATCTCTGATGTTCCATCAGTGATTGCAAGTTGGAAAAAAAAACCGGGAGAAATAATGGACACAATTAAGCTTCTTTAGATTGAACTTATGGTCGGGAAAGAGGGAGGATGTGCTGTGAAGCCTGAAGAAAATGTGTCTTTGATCTAAAAAACTTCTGAGCTTTTTAACTTCTTTCCCCACCATAAAAAAGCCTTTCTTGTGAAATCTGCCCACATTGAATACAAAGAGTGTCATCAGTGGATGGGTCTTTAGTTCACACCACAAGTTGTGTTTTTCACATCTTTGCATTTTTTCACTTCAACGAAAGCTGTAAAATGTCCAGACATACATTCACAACATGTATACATATTTTACTGTTCAAGCTGTTAAGACCTCTCACGATAAATGCTCTTTGTCATATACAAATGCTGATACAAATGCAACTCCACACTTTGCTGGCTGGGGATCGGCTTGGAAATGAAGTCGGGAGAAAGCGTAGAAGGGTGAGGACTAAGCAGAGAGAGAACTTAAGAGGCCATTTAGACACGGAGCCGTCTCTGTGGACAGGCCAGGCAACGCTCCAATAAACAGGTAATTATGCAACTCCCAGTGCCACTATACCAGCTTGTGAGTCTATTAAGAGAAGTGATTGCGTTCGGCGCTGTTTCCCGTCACTGTAGCACCTCCACAAGCCGCCAGCATGCGGGAAAAACACGGCCTCCAAGAAGCTCACAACAATTAACTATCAATCAAACACTGCCTCCAGGGGCTGCTGGGAGAGCGGGCACTGACCGCCAGATTAACTGAGCAACAGAGTGCGCAAGTACGTACCGACTAATCCATTTATTTATTACTCACATCCTTTAACAGCCATCCCACTCCACCGCCTCTGCCAACACTAAGGCTGATTAATTGTTCCAAGACGCTGCTTCAGCACAAGATGGCTCAATGAGTCTGAGTGTGTGTATGTGAGTGTGTGTAAATATAAAGCAAGAAGTCTGAGATGAAGCCATCCAAGAACTCCACTATACATCAAGGGTCATTTAGACAGCATAAGATAAGATAGGACAAGATAAAAGAATGTGTATTCTTACCTTGGGTAGCAATGTAGTGATTCGGTCGATGGTATCCCTGTAATTCAAAAAACGAGAGAAATTAAAGTTATACAATTAAATTACGGTAAAAGATTCAGGAACTTTACAAGAACTTTTTCTTGTATAATGTAAGGTATCCTGTTCTCACAGATGCTGCATTAGGAAATAGAAATTTAAATCAAAGCAAATAAAATAATGAAGAAAATAATAAAGAGAGCCTTTCCAATTGTTTCAAATTCTCTGCAATGCACTGAGGGACAAAATCCAAACAAAATTATAACTTAAATTACTATTAGAAAATGAAAAACTGCAGTTGAGCTAGGTTTTGTTTCTACGCTAATAAAATCTTGCATTTCCTAAAAAATAAACAACCACAGCGTTTAGGTAATGATACATTCTGATATGAACACACACACACACACACCATTCCACACTACTGTTTACTACTGCTGTAATGGTTTTGATATAGATTGTGGAATTATATTATGGAATAGGCTCAATCTCTGTGGGATTACGCTAATCCCCTCATTTCATTTGTCGAGCATGGTGTGTCCTAGCAAGGGCTCAGTGTGCAGAAACTGAATGTTAACGAAAAAAAAACTGTAGCTTCCACTCGTTCACAGTCTCCATTGTTGCCGTCAGCTTGTTCTTGAATTCTTATATTCTTATCTACGCCATATTTAATGCAGAAAATCGTCTGTAATTAAAGTTCCGAGCTGGAATAAAAGGCCTGACAGAGTTTAGGAGACATCCGCCGGTTCATCATCAGTGTTCCCAGGTTTTGTAATGACTTCTTTATCTTTGTGCATGCTGCCATGAAACATGTTTATAGCCACCCTGCATTTTGGTCTAGGGTGATTGGATATGTGCTGAGCTATTGGGCCATATCAAGCAGCTTAAATGGTTGAGCAGCTACTATTTAATAAACATGGGAGAACTACTGCATAAGAAAAACTAGTTTACCACCAGGCAAGGTTCTGTAGGCAAAGTAGACAATTTTGCTTAAATTAACAAATATAATAGAATAAAAGATAATAATACGAAGAAAAAAAAAGGAAACTTCAGGTTCAGGAAAGATCTTCAGGTTTAGACACTCAGCCCAGTGACTACCTCATACCATTGACCTAACCTAATGTGACCTAACAACTACTGGCAATTAAATAATGAAAATACAATTGTTCAATTAAATACCCAAATCTTTAGAATACAGGCTTTCCTCTTTTCAAATCGTCTTAGTTGCATGCTCTTTGAAAGGCTTGCTTGGTTAAGAGTTACTATAAATCTGAAGATATGGTTTTTAATATAATTATATTAATCAGTGTAATGACAACTCTAACACATAAATACCTAACTGGAGTGATCCAGGTCAGCCTTTTCCAATTTGATTTGGATTTAAATGATTTAACTTCAACCTATTTATTGACATTTTAACCAAATGTATGAATACATGGTATTCAAAAACTTTTAACTGGCCTTTTAATGTATTGTAATACATTTAGGGTAAAGTATTTTAATATTATACTAGCTAACTAAGAAGGAATTCTGAAGTCATGATAGTCTGGATAGCACTTTTCATTAGTGTGGTATCTTAAGTGGTTAAGGCTCTGGATCGTTGACCGGAAGATGGGAGCTCAAGCCCCAGTGCTGCCAACCAGCCAAAGTTGGGCCCAACCCACCCAGCATATCTGACCCTGCACACTGACCGCAAGGATGGGATATGTGAAGAAAGAATTTCACTGTGCAGTAGTGTACATGAGACATATAAAGACAACTTAACTTAAATAAATATATATCAGAAACTTCTTTTAACATATTTCCATTATTTGAATGTTGAGAACTTCTTATAATAAGATATTTTATAGTTGTCAGCACCCATAAGACAAGCAGAACTCCTCCACCTCATAAATATCAATTAAACACTTGTCCTAGAATGGGCAGGAGTGGGTCAGAAGTGGTAACTCAGTCACTACAATCAGATGGTTAGGGGTTCAAGCCCAAGCTGCCAATGTTTATCCCATAAGCAGTGCTCTTAACCCTGTCTGCCCCAGGGGTGCAATATCCTGGCAGACCCTGTGCTCTGACCTTACTAACAATCTTTACTGTATTGTAAAGTATATGGGACAAATAAAAGCTTTCAAATGGGTGTCAATAGCAACAATTTTGTAAAGTGTTTATTAGACTCCTCTATACAGTATTGACAAGCCCGAAAAGAATCAATCCGAATTGCTACATGTTGTTTAACTTGACTGCTCACTTTAGCCTGCCATGAATGTTGACTCAAATCAAGGGAAAAGTCTTGTCCTCATTATAGTTAAGTTGAGACCCTCAGGTGGCAGAAACAAAAACCAAGATGTCTTTGTCTTGATATAAAGTTCGCCTCATTCCAGGTAAGTGGATGCACAAATACCACACAGTTTGACACCTATTACCTGGGCTCTGTGTCCTATCTACGGTAAGTCAATACTGCTTTGTTTCAGTACTAAACAAAACTGCAAATTGTTAGTGTGGCTGAAATGGCACAATAAATGTTGTAAAGCATGAATAAATCACTTTTAAGAGGGCTGGAATAGAGCAGACATGCAAGATTAAACCTCCTTCACATATCGCTCCTTTGCGCACGCACAATATAATAATGGTGTCTGACAACGAGACATGCTTTCACTAATCGTCCTTTGAGATGCAAAGTGTCTTGACTGTATCGCGGCATGTGCTAAAAGCTGGCCAGGTAAATAATTCAGCATGTGAAGAGCTTGTTCCTTCTGCTTCGAGCATCCACGGATCTGTTTGAAGGCAAGCGTAAAGTGTCCTAATGACAAGTGAAAAGGCATGCTAAAGAGGGGAAATAGAGATGGAAAAGAGAGTGGGAGGAGAGGAGGCGATCAGTATGTGTAGGGGCTGGTAGGGCATGTTGATCCGAAGTGGGTGGCTGACAGGAGGTGAAAATAACATTTACTTGGTCCACAGCTTCAGATGGAAGTGGAAACATTAGAACGATTTTTTTCAGGGGGTTGGGTCCAACCGGGAGATAACCCAACACACCGACAGACAAGCACAGACAGGTGGCAATGATTATTCTTTTTATCCGTTGACTCTCATGACAACAACAACACCCAAAAAAAAATCGACAACAGTTCAGTAAACATTCAAAGTCACTCCAGGTCGCTGTGCTCCTCCAATGAGACCGGACGCTGAGAGCAGCCCCGAGCAACCGTGAGACTACAGCATGCCTCTATTATTCAAAACAACTTCCTTTGAAGTGTACCCACTTTGCTCTGTCAGTGAAATTACTTTAAAAAAAAAGCCCAATGGAAAGAACAAGGACAATGGTCTATGCTACTCTACATGTGACCAATTTCATTAGACAGTGTTTGTTTGATGGGAGCAAAGACATGACAGAGGTCCTTTATACTGAAGCAAAGGGAAAAAAAAGACACGCTCGGGTGTTTAGTCATGTTTAACCATGCCTTTGTCTCTAAACGCTAAAACCATGACTGTATCTGAAATACAAGATTGCCTTGATGCTCTGTTGCCTATGCTGGCTCATGTCAGTTGTCTTATAAGACAGCATTTCAACAGAAGCTACCAGTAAGGAAATGGCTTGGGGCTTCTGAGGCAGCATACTAAAGAAAATAACTGATGTACACTAACCCTGAAATGTGAAAAGGTGAAATGAAATAAAGTAGAGAAAACAGAACAATATTCTATGACTACTGCAAAAAAAAAATAATAATAAAGTGTTAAGACAATAACGATTGCACAAATGGCTCCCTCGCTCCTCAGTGGTTTTTACCACGATTTTTGCACGCTGGATGCCTCACAGGGTGACAGCAAAGATACATGTATGCCAGATACATGAGAAGGCACCGTTCTATGCAAATATTCAAAGCCTACTGTCTTTGAATAAAACCTTAGCTAGCTGCATGTTTTCCCCCCTGAATAGAATGCAGAAGAGACATATTTTAGGATAAATATAAATTTAGGGATAAATATCAAATTTAAATTTTAAATGTTCTGAATTTTTATACTCCCATAAACCTGTTTGCAAAAATGCCTGGCGCTATACAAACACAATTGAACTGTACTGAATAGAATCGAATGGGTTTTCACAACAGGGTCACAATTTGTGTGAAAAATTAGAAAGTTTAAAGTTTATCTACAAAAATAGTGTTAGTGTTACCAGGTATTTTTCATCCAAATGAAATCAAACAATGAACATTAAACAACCCCCTCCATTATTAGAATTAGTATGAATTTCTCTTGAGGTTGGTTTTCGGACTAATCCCAGCGTTAATGACTACATCAGTACTGTATACAAAAGCTTCATCCTCTTCATATCCACTGAATCCACAACGCTTCCTCAACGACAGACAAGCAAGAAACGTATACTGGCTTCGCGTTAACTAGACTAAATTACGATTCACTTAATTAGCCTAGCTAAGAGCTCAAGTAATGAAAGGATTTTTGTCTAGTCTAGAAAATCTATGCTAAATCTGTCAGCACTGTGTGGATCAATGACTGATTTTCCTTAGAATAGTGGGAGGGGTATAGAAGGGAGGAGGGGGGTGTAATCCTTAACCACTTCCATTAGACTGTAGAGAATCACATTTATACACAAGCACAATGACCGTACACACTGACCTTTGTGTTTAAGCCTTGACAAGTGTGCATACTTACATCAATATAATTTGCATTAATATAATCTGAGCTTTGCTCCCCCTCTATGGCTTGCAGTCGGACACGGGAGTGGTCATCTGGGGACGAAAAGAAGAGAATGAAAGAACGTGAGAAATAAACAATAAGTCATTACTAGTCATTAATGCTGGATATGAGCTTGTAAATGTTATATTAGCGCTTAAGAGCTAAAGATGAATTTTAAAATATGTAATGTTTTTTTTTTCAGCTTATAAATATGCAACCCTTATGAGATCTCACAATGTTTACAACGGCATTGCCACTTTATGTCAGAAGATAATAACCCATAACTGTCGCTCTGCCAGCTGCTACTATAACTAACTAAAACCAATCCATGTGTTGCAGCTTTTCGTTGCTATTCGTATCGGAGATACTAGGTTGTTGTGAAGGATTTCCACTATGCAACTCTGCCAGTCCTTTGGGAGTGTTCTCTCTATCAGGTCTAACATGGCCTAGGGCTCATGCTCGCCTGGGATTGGCTGGTGCCTCATTAGCCAGAAACAGGAAGTGTGTGGAGCCAAACAGAGTGAGCTGTTTCCTCTCAGAGGGAGTAACGGTTTGTAATGAGTGTGGTAGAAGTGGGAAAGGTAACTGATGTAGAACTCCGGTGAAGGAAAAAAAGAAAAAAAAGAAGAAGAAGCGACTGTTGCACCGAAGGTCTCATCGTGAACAGCATCCTGTAAATTCTAACACTTTAGTAGCATGTGTATGTGTATGTATCACAGTAAAATGCTGTTAGCGAGACCAAATTCAGATTATTATCATTACATACATGCTATGATGTTTCCGTAACGGTTCTTCATCCTGTTCTCGTCTTTCTTTGCAGAGTCCCAGGGTGCAGCCTGCCCTTCGAAGAAACTCTGTAGAGAGAAATCAAAACAAGCAGAGACAAGTGTTAAGAAGCAAAAGCAGAGAAGGCACAAAAAGGTCAAAGGTTACCATCTTAAATGATGGCTGAGTTTGGACTTCAAACAGAATCAGTGGAAAAGAAGACAGTTGAACTAACTAGATTCACATCATTATTTGACATCAAGGGACAGGAGCAAGGAACCCCGGGAGCAGAGTCAGAACTAAGGGCTATTAGAGGTGCTTCGGCTCAGAGTTTGCAGCTGAGACAAAAACGACTTCGCTGCCTGTCTCTCTGACACCACTAAAGGGCTTCGAATGGTAGAAATTAAAGTGTAAAAAAAAAAAGAAGCAGTCGGCGACAGAATTAAAGCTGACACCCTTCTGAACAGTAACTGATGATGAAATATTAATGCAGTGTGGGGAATCTGCCCATTCAAAACTACTCAGCCACACAATTAAAGCTAATTATGAAGACAAACTTCAAAAGCAGATCTAGTTTGTTAACGGGGGTGGGTGGGTGTTGGAGTGCTCATGCTCGCAGACTTGTCTGCTCATAGTAGCTTCTTAATGCTGCCAGCTGCCTGCTTCCCTCTCGATAAAGTGCGGCTCTGAGGTATAAATAGAGCATAATGATGCATTATTATCCACAAACGGCCGCATAGACAATTGATATGATTGCTGGTGATTGCAAGTGACTACTGCTCTTTCTGTTAGGGAAGCGGAACATCTTTTGGCTGTGAATGTGATGATGACACTGGATTTGTCTGAAGAACAAAGTGCCTTGATCAGCCTCAGCATGGTTAATGACACCGGCAGAGTGATGACTCCCGCTTTCTGCCGAAGTTCCCCACAGAGAAAGCAGAAGGCAGGAGGGAGCACCTGGGGATGGGAGGCATGCTGTAGCCCTGTCTCCTGCTGAATGGGTGCAGCTAAAAAATTTTTTTTATTATGAACATGGTTTAAATGACTTGGCTTAACTTGAGTTCCCATTCACTAGGGAAAATGGGTTCCAAATAGATTCCAAATGTCAGATGTAGTTAGTAGCTGGTTTTAGGCCTTTCCTGGCACATCATTTAACAGTATGAAGTAAAGAAAATTCGACACTATTACTGTTTGCAAGGTTCAGAAATGAGCTCTGATACTGGCAAACCTTCTTAATAGATTAATAGAATGCCGTTTATCACATGACCTTTCTGCTGACCAGGCAGGGTCTTGAGATAGGTCAGTGAGGGACACTTTGAAGGGCAGGCATATTTAATGCAGATTGCCTTCCTTTCCGACGCATCCATTGAAGGAGGGTTAATACATATTGACAACAATGTGAAGACTTGGCTTCTCTCTCTCTATCTGTCTCTCTCTCCCTCTCTCTCTCTCTACACAGAAACAGTTTAAATTTTCAAAAGCGATGCTGGTTTGTTATTCATCGCAGCTTTGTGTCTTTGGAGACAGCTGTCCTTTCATGTCGGGTGAGTGACAGCGAGCCATGGCGTCTCTGAGCCTTTGGAGGGAGGGGGGGAATGACGAACACCTTTAGATGCTTGGTGTGTTTGGCAGGCAGTAATGAGATGCAGAGTCCAACAGTGGGACCGCAGTAGGGGAGAATAATGAGAGCACAGACGAACTAGTTCAGACACGTGTCGAACTTCTTACTGTGCCATGTCAGCTGGAAAAAAAAAGCCAGCAGAGATATTCATATATTCAAAACAGTATAAGCAGACACCTTAAAGACTGTTTATAAAGTACGAATTCTGTCAAACAAATACAGAATTTTTATTTATTTTTTTTTATGATTGCTCAATGCTTTACACGCCATGCAAAAATATAACGAATCCTACATTTGAATAGAAAACATTCTGAGCAGAATGAAGGGATAATCTCAGTACCGCTTGACTGATTTTTTTTTTTTTTTTTAAATAATGATTTCCAGACTTTGCTGCACGGGAAAAAATGATTGTAAGTATAAATATATGGAGAGAATCATTAAGATCCAGTGCAGCCTTGCAGCAGATGGAGACAGAATAAAAAGTCTAATGGCTGAGAGGGAGCTCCAGGCTGCAGCTGTCCCTCTAGGCCACTGAATACTATTGGTTAGGCCTTAAAAACTCAGTCAATAAGCTAACACCTAATTGGTGGGCTATAAATAATGAGTCCAAACATGTATACGGCTGTGTGCATATTCAAAAAGTCAAACACAGGTGATTTTTTACACTGGATTACTCCAGGAAAAAATCAGATGGCTGCATCAAGGGACCACATCAAACTCCAAGCACAAACAATAATTACAGATTCATCACTGCCATGCCTCAAAGCAACTTTTCAATAGATAATAATACTCAGTTTCTTGCACACATTTGACAAGCCCCCTTGTTATGTCTCACAACTTTGTGTGTTTTGTCTCACTGCCTTGGAGGGTTAAAGGGAAGGGTGGTTATTAAAAACCAGTCATCTGTTTCAGACAAAGCATTGTAATCTGCACCTGTACTTTCGGCAAAACACAAAGCCTTTGGAGTCTTTGAAACGTATCAAGTCAATGCAAACAAAGTAATAAAATGACAATAATAAATGCATCACAACAGCTAATGAAAGATTTCTTAAGTAGGACATGTTCCAGGATCAGCATCACTTTGTTGTTAGTGGAATATCATTTCTTTTAACAAATCATCACTGCCGTCACAAATAAAGTGTACCTCCTTTTTCTCTCTCACAAAAGTAAATTAAACATCTTCTGAAAATATACACCAACCAGGCATAAGATTATGACCACCTGCCTAATATTGTGCTGCTTCCAAAACAGCCCTGACCCATCATGCACTGTGTATTCTGACACCTTTCTATCAGAACCAGCATTAACTTCTTCAGCAGTTTGAGCAACAGTAGCTCATCTGTTTGATCGGATCACACGGACCAGCCTTCACTCACCACGTACATCAATGAGCCTTGGCCGCCCATGACCCTGTCACCGGTTCACCACTGTTCCTTCCTTGGACCACTTTTGGTACATATTGACCACTGCAGACCAGGAACACCCCACAAGAGCTGCAGTTTTGGAGATTCTTTGATCCAGTCATCTAGCCATCACAATTCGGCCAACTTGCTCAAATCCTTACGCTTGGCCGTTTTTCCTGCTTCTAACACATCAACTTTGAGGACAAAATGTTCACTTGCTGCCTAATATATCCCACCCATTAACAGGTGCCATGATGAGGAGATAATCAGGGTTATTCACTTTACCTCTCAGTGCTCATAATGTTATGGCTGATCAGTGTATGTCTTCCAAATCAGAGAGCTATTGTGTAACTCAACATTTCACTTGTTTTTATTTATTTATTTATTTATTTATTTATTTATTTTTAAGATAATGGTGCCACACCAGTTTCTTCATTTCATTAAATAATGTTCACAGCAGCAAGCAACAATCTGTTCATGTTGCTTGTAGATAGTTTGACCACTTAAATGAGAATTTATTGCAGGTAGGAACTACAAAAAAATAAAAAATATCAAGATCTGTCTGATCATGCACACCACCACAGACTTGGGCATCAGAATCATTTAAAGCCAATCAGTTGGATTTGTACTTCACTGCGTCATATCTAATTTGCAAAGAATTGAGAAAATTGAGGGGAAATTGAGGTCAGTCTTGTTGCACTGTTGCTTTGTTTCTTGCTGCTGTTGCTGAAATCGATGCTTCGTGTTGCACGCATACACAGTAAATGAATCTAAACCTGGCGCTTTTTCATTTGACAGTGTATACACTTTGTATGTATAGCTATCGGGCCTGCAGAGCTAGGTATTACAGTGCATGGCTAAACTAATGTTAGAAACGCTTTTCGGGGTGGGTACACTTAAATAAAATAAGGTTTCAATGCTTACTATAAATACAAAAATTTTGCGTTAGAAACTTTAAGAATGTCATTAATTGAAATGCCGAGAAAACCCAACATTGAACAGTGTATTCGAGAGAATTGTAGTTGGACGCATGCACATTGATCCTGAAACAAATCCTACTTAATGAAATCATGGTCATTATCAGTGCACATCCTGATTTTGCTGAATGACAGTTGCCTCTGAGTATAGGTGGAGCTTAAGTTAAATTTCATTAGCTAAAAGTTGATCCCAAATCTTAAGCACAAAGTTGATCATATGACATCACTGGAACATTTCACCTTATGCTAACTAAATTCCATATCCAATCATGACCCTGACCAGAATGGAACAATTACTAAAGATGAATGGATGAATGTTATCCAGACTGGTTATCAAATTTGGCTCCTAGGTTTTAATACACAATATAATAATTTGTGTATAGCTATACAGCATGTTAGCAGATTGGTTAGCTAGTTTAACATTAGGTAGCTGACTGGATTAGTACCTTGTGAATTGAAATAAGAATTTTGCTAGGCAGTATGTCACCTTGAAAAAGATGAAAATAAATGCCACTGGTGATATCATATAAACAAGCCTGTGGCTGGATGATAACATTTAACTTAAACTCCTTGTCAATCGACACAGTAAGTGACACACTGCAAAAGACGACATTCTGAACTCCAACACAACCTCCTGCATGCTGGTATGGCATGGTTAGCATGTACAGCTGTTAGTATGTATGGTTGCAGTGGATCTTCACAGCGAAGCATGACATGGTGTCCAGAAACAAACTGGCATAGTGTGCATTAGCATGAGTGACAAAAAGGTCCATAAGCAAGGCTGTTATTCAAAGTTATAACGATATAACTGTGACTTTCTTAAAATATAAACCTCCTTGTAATTTGGTTACTATAATGTAATCTATATCTCAATTCGTGATTTACATCTGGAGTATAACAAAGTGCTATAGGTTCCATGTGATTTGAGCTTGAATTTGTTATTTTGGAAAAAAAAGAGATTAATAATAATAATAAAGATAGGAATGAACTGCATTGAAATTACAGACAACATTGTACACGGTGAATTGTCACACATCCTCTACAGCCACAATATAGGACCTAAATGACAAGCTACTGGACAGTTTTAAGCTGGCAAGTTCTGGCAAGTCATAGTGCAACTAGCAAGCAGCTATAACAACTTATAATCACATCCAAAAATGTCTGCTTACCTCATTTAGCTTCCCAATGTTAATGTATGGAATAACAAGAAGCATGGATCAGGGAAAAGATAAGTTAAGAGTTTAGTACTCAGTTTTTAGACCTTATCAGCGCTAACGTTAATTTATCTAAGACAGGTGAGTGAAGACAGCAAACGAAAGCATACTACAATGACCTTGTGTTTTTCCAGCTTAATGGGCATTCAGAATGGAAGATAAAAAGAAAACATTTATACCAAGAAGAAGGAAGGTGGTGGGGGGGTAAAAGGGGGGGGGGGGTTGGTCGGTTGGATGCATCAATTATTTTTCAGACTGTATTTTTAACCTGCATAGCATAGCTCCTGAGCTACCTCTGCCCTAAAAAATCTTTATCCATAATGAATTGAGCCCTCAGGGTAGCCTGGAATGAGGGCTGAATGGGAGTATTTAAGCTGAAAAATTTATTTCATTCTGGTCTTATTTAACAATGAAGTGGCAGGTGGAGGAGAAGAGCATGAAACAAGGTTTGGTTAGAACTCCGCTAAAGGTGAATCGGTTCTCGGTTTATATAGAAAGCGGAAGATGAGATGGACAGAAAGCGCATGCACACATTCAAACGGTTGAGACAGTGGATGATGAGAGTGTGTGTTGAAAGAGCCGTTTGTTTAACGAGGAGAGTCTGTGGGCTCAAACTCGGGCGCTTGGCACCGCTGACATCTCTTAGCTGTCTTAGCTGTTAACAAATAGTCTCAGTCGATGAATCCCCATAGCGTGTCTGCCAGCGAGCGGGAACAGGGGACTTTCAGATTTAAGAGCTAATTTTTCCACCAAGATAATTTAGGGTTTGCTAGGTAGTTAAACAGATTCCTGTCTTAAAGAGCTAAGCAGGGTGGCATGGAGTCAACAAACTGCAGAAGCATGAACACAGAACTAGGGGAGTGGAACGATGACACAGGCACTAAGTGCAAGGACATAAATTTGTGCTTTTTGCATATTAAGCGCTCATGAAAAGTCCATTAGAGAGATAGAAAACACATTTATGCACTCCATGCACAACAACTAAATAGGAGACACAGGGTGAGGAAGAAAAAGAAACGAAAAGGGGGAGACTGTAGTAATAGATCAACTTAGACTGCAAAAAGAAAGATAAAAACAAAACAAAGAAAGAAAAATAAAGGCAGTCTCTCACCTCATACTCTTCCTTGAAACCGTAGCCCTCAGCACATTTCATCTGGGTGATGTGCTGAAGCAGATCTGCCACGCGGATGGCCGGGTGGAGCTGCCCTGTTTGGTAGGGCACATCCACTGCTTCCCTTTTCTTAAAGGAATGAGTGTGGGATTGAACCAAGCTGCTGGTCTCACTGGTCATCGTGTGGTTCTCATCTGCAGGAGGTCAGAGAAACAGGGGGCCAGAGGGAACTGGTCAGGCCTGAAGTAACATGCACATATCTGCCCAAAATTCCAACAACCCATCAGAGAAATGGATGAATACAGGATTTTACGATCGAGTTACAACATGAGATAAACATGAGGAAATGAGCATTAGTACGCATCACAGTAAGTACAGTACTTTGCAAAAGTCTTAGGCGCATGATAAAAAGATGATCTAAACCCCTTTCAAATATCAAAAGGAAAATTCTGCATGTAAAAAACTACCTAAGAAAGGTTAACAGTAAAAAAAGTCAATATTTAGTGTGTCTTATCTGAATGCAACATCTGTCTGAGTTCAGTTTTATAAGGACATTGGCTGGTTGGATTTTCCTACATTTTGGAGATGCTGATACAGTTCTCCTGGAGACTTTGATTGTTGCACTTATTTCTCCTCCCTTAGGGTTTTATGTGAAAATTGTTCCATTACTTCTCTATCATTTAATTTTCATGGAAGACATAATAAAAAAAACCCCTCTAAAACCAAAGAATGTTGCACAGTACTGTAAATGTAAGGCTAATAATACAATATGCACATAGAGCAGATTTAAAGTGAAATGTCGAATAGATTACCTGTTTAGATTTATTTCTAAAAAGCACAGTGTTATAATACAATCCTGTTCTGATAAGCTACCTGACAACTCAGTTCTCTACACAAACTTGCTATGCAGAGTTAGATCAATGGCAAAATGGTTGCACAGATGGTGAAAATGGTGAACGTCTGTGGTTCTCCATGACACATGGAATAAAAGAGGGTGACCTTAGCGATTACAATGACAATGTCAATGTCAGATGAGACACCTTCACAACAAAGTGACTGGGGTGTGGGAGTGAAACCAAAGAGTAGAATAATAGGGTGCAGGTGGGAGGGGGGGATGTCACATTGTCCACGTATGCATGAAGAGGACGCCCACGGGTGACGGCCATGCTAACTAATGGCTGCACAGGTGGACAGGGGAGGGCGAGATGCTACGCAAGGCCATGCGAGGCAACACAGTTTGGGGGAGAAGGTCCCTTCGGCATGACCCACATACATCTCCACCCCCAAAAACACAGGGCAGACTGGCAACTTACCATTAATTGGCACTTTTTAAGAGGATACATAACAGGTTAAATGTGAAGAAAAAAAGGAGAAGAGAAAGGAAACAGGGTATAAGCAACAAGATAGTTGAAACAAGAGCACCTAGACATATTTTGACTCTTGTCCATAGAAGGAGCCTATTCTGAAATGCTGGCTGGGTTGACCTACCATTTAAAATAGAGTCATGACAATTAAGTGTTGCCTTACTGTAAAACCAGAACTGCTTGGCCAAATTAATGAATTAAAAATTCATACTGAGTCAAAAAGCAATGTGTAGAGCTGCTCTGCTAAAGCATGTGTATTCCAGTCCTCTTCTAGCATAGTGGAATTGTGCCAAATGTCTGATTTGATGACACACTGTGAACGACAATGTTAAGATTTGCTTAAAACAAATTAATGCATTTTTTTTTTTTTGGTTCTCGAAACATTAATATAGAATATTTTTTTAAGGAAGCCTATGAGACGCATAATATTGAAGTAAGTTCTTCAAACTGCGCTATCTGGGCTTTGTACACTGTCATTAAGAGATGTCTAGATGGCCGTGGGCTGTTGTTTTTTTATGTGTTTGTTCATTTGTTTACTGCACCACACTGTCACCCCCCCTCATCCAGTCCACATTATCTGTCCATGCACATGAGAGGTCATAGACATACGTGACGTCACACGCACGACACGGAATGCGGATGGGATGGGGTGAAGCCAACCTGAGCTCGGGGAGAAAAAGACCCTCGCCTCACAGAGAAGAGGAAAGCAGGCAGGTATGGATGTGAGGAAGCCATCATCACTAACAAAAATAAATCTCTCTATTCCTTTCCTCTCTCGCTTACTGTCCATTATCCTGATGTGTCTCTTAAAAGCTATCACAGAAATGCACATGTAACAGCTCACATGACATAAAGCTAGGTATTGGAGAAACAGGAAGTGGAATAATAATGTCTCACCTAAGATAGCAGTTGGCACAAAGGGGTCTGCTCAAAACCAGTGCAGATTTTTGAAGGTTATAAAGAAGAGAAAAAAGCGGGAAGGTGAATAAAGACAGAAATCAGCAGCAGAGCACATGACAGTTAGAAGTGCAATTAAATAGAAGACATTTTTGTCTAAAAAGGAAGAACAATGCATATCTAATGAAATCTAAGAACAGGTGTCAAACTCGGTTTCTGAAGGGTCACAAATGCAACTAGTTTATTTACTTATTGATTGATTTTTAATAATATTACAAGTATATCTATTCTCTAGTCGGGTTGTGGTCATGATTCAGTTCATCATAGTTCATAACGATGACATCATTTGCATTTGTTCATACCACGACTGTAGTAGTAGTGAAAAAGCCATACAGAATAATCTTCACTAAGAGTACACCTATGCTCAGTCTCTAACCTATGCTGGGTGTGTTATGTAGTGTATGCGTCACATACACTACAGATAACTCTGCAAGTTGTCTGCAAAATGTAAAACCCATGTCTCCTATTGCTTTTGGCTCTACTTGCGTCCATAACAAAGCATTAAAATGCCACACTATGATTTTCCACACAGATTAGCTAATGTTGCTGTCCTTCGGCTGCTCCCTGTTCACGGTCGCCACAGCTGATCATCCGATCTGCATATTTAATTGTGGCGCAGATTTTGCACCGGGTGCCTTTCCTGAAACAACTCTCTTATTTTATCCAGGATTGGGACCGACACAAGGATTTAACCCCTCACGTGGCTGGGTTGGTTCCCTGCCCGGGAAGTGAAACCCAAACCACAGCAGTGGGAGAGTAGGATCCTGCCGCTGAACCACCAAGGACATCAATATGCAGTATCATGTTTTCACGTTAGTTTTATTGTAAATACAGCAGGCTCAGGGCTGACTGTCCCTGTCAGGTAGTCTGCTTTATAATAGTGAAGCTTGATGTTGTGCTGCTGGTGCAGACAAAAACATGTGAGCTGTGGGCTTGACTGACACTATACACTAGGTAGTAGTGCATTATGGGTGTTTCAATATATTCGTTTTTACTTTGTGTAGACTGAATGAAATGGAGGCCTTGAGTTTGACACCTGTGCTTTAGAAAGAAAGAGTATAAAATAACCAGTGCTTTGTGCACTATTTCCACATTAATCATCATATTCTGAACACTGCAAAAACATCTAAACAGGTGAAAATATTTAACACAAAAAAATGTAATATTTCTCAATATAAGATAAAAGACAAACAAACGAATCTAATATTAATTTTAATCTTAGGCAAATTTTAAAAATAAGTAAAAAAGAAATAAATAAATAGTGAAATAGAATTATTTTAATGCAGTTTTATAATCCACATACATAATGCTGTTATTGTAAACCTTAACGATTGGACATGGTTCTTCCTTATAGACGGCAGATTAATCTTAGCTGCGAAGCACAAAATACTGAATACAAGCTTTCTAGTACTTCTTTTTTTTTATTCCAAGCACAGAAAGATTATTTTCCTGACACAGACACATAATAAAATTAAGAGCGAGAGCATGGTGGAGGTCAGAGAGGTCAGAGCTGAGGTTACCTGGATAATAGGTGTTGGGCACCGAAGTGCTGAGTGTGTTAGTCTTCATGGTAAATGATGACGGTGAGGAAACAGCTTTTAATCAAAGAAAAAAAGAGAAAGAGAAGTAAATTTACTTGGGGAAAAAAAACACATTCCTGAATTTCTTTGTCAAATATCCCATGACCTCTTTAAAGTAAATGACATTTTCATATACCAAACATGGCTGTGTGCCTTCCTCTGTGTGTTATTTTAAGACTTAAGACATCCATAATTCCCCTGACTGTCAGTTTAATTCAGTCTAAGGTTGTCTAATTTGCCCTAAAATACTACTGTGACGTGAATGAAGAATAGCTCAAATATTTTATAGACAGCAAAAATAAAATAAACCCCTCCCTGAACAGCCATGCAAAGCCATGTGTGGTCAGAATGGAGACGTAACGTGTTCATAAGCCTGTAGGTGGTGAAGAGCTGAATGAGCAGCTGACAGTGAGGTTGGGCAGGTAGGTTCTGGCTCTGTGACAGCTGCCAGAAGGCACTGTCTGATGTGACCTGCCTGTCAATCACAGCTATGGTGGCTGACAGCAGGATAAGGTCACGCATGAACTACCCTGGCGTCCGCTGCACTTCTGTCCCGGTCGCTAAGAGCGCATGTTTATTTATTTATCCTTGTTTGCTGGCCACTTCGCTGGGTCACACATCAGCCATGTTGAGCGGAAAAGAAGGTGCAGCCTGATTGAAATATTAACTATCACTATAAAGAAGCGACTGCTGTTTCTGCTCCATTTTCTTATTCCCTGACAGACACATAGCTGCATGAGACTACTTATACACATGCCTCACAGCTTTATTCTACACTAAAACACACAGATTACAATCATCACTAACTAATTGTAATAATGCTTATCATAATTTGTGAATGAAATGGCCTGTGCTCTCATGACATTCCTGTGATATTCACTAATTGTGGACCTTATGATTATAAAGAAGAGGGCAGTTAGTGCTTTCCACTGCTGACATTGTACATGCAGCATGTGCAACAGGAAATTTTGGAGAAACAATTATATAAAATTAATACATTAAAAGGTGTACCATGTTCAGTGCTCCTTCCAAAGTGACCAACCAAATCCCGACTAGACTGAAGCGCCTGAAAGGTAACACTAGGGAGAGCTTTCTAAATGTACATGATGGACAGGTGGACCTATCTGTTCTGATTTGTTGGATATCAGGGGTCCACATCATATGTTTCACTTCCTGCTTTCAAAACCTGGACATCACAGAGGTCAGACACATTTTATTGATAGCTGTCAAAATGTCAGAAGAATGGACTATCCTGACATAGAAGAACTAGAGTCTGAGACTGTGTGGCAAGTAGACAGCATGGACTGATCTTCTAATCTGTATCTTCTGGACTACTGCAATCCATTTAAATGATAAGATAAGTAGATAGATGCAGATCCAGGAGCTGCTGATCCACCAATCTCTACCAGAGAACTACTGATGAATCCTATTTAGGGTTAGAAAAGTTCTAGTTTGAGAACAGAGACACAAAAAGCTTGAAGATCAGTACAAGGAGTGAAGCCCAGAGACTCCCAGACTCTCAGAGCTCTTTAGATCTGTTAAAGGGTCTACTCTTTAGACATTTTAACCACTTAGACGTCCAGATTATGATTCTGTTGTTCATTAAAAGCACATTATTTAGTTAGAACTACAAATGATTCAGTCACTAGAGAGAAACTAATAGTATACAGGTGTGAGAGGGAAAAATCTAAGTCTGGGATTATCAGTTGGTCCTGAGAGATAGCAGCAGCACCACTGTTTATTGTCACATATACAATACAGCACAGTGGAACTTTTTTCACATATCCCAGCTTGTTAGCATCAGAGCACAGGGCCACCTATGATACAGCACCCCTGGAGAAGATAAGGGCCTTGCTCAAGGGCCCAAAAGTGACAGCTTGGCAGTACTGAGGATTGAAATCAAACTTTCTGATCAGTAACCCAGAATTTTAAACATGGAGTCAACACGTGTATGATTTTCATCAGTAAACAACTCACTTCTTCCATTGAGATTGTGCGTGTCCATGAAGGAGATGGCCTCGTCACAGTTGGTGCCCTGCTCTGTGTAGCTTTTATCCATGGAGTTCACCATCACTGTCATCTCCTGCCTTGTGCTGCTGCTCAGGGTCTCCTTACGCTTCTTTGCAAGTTTCCTTTATTCAAATACAAAGAAATCATACAATAACTTATATAACTTTGGCATAGATTAAAGATGAAAGAATTATTAAAATGGATGAATGGATAAAAAAATACACAAATGAATGTTTTACAATTGCTGCTTTCATACAATTATTAAGGTAAAAATTTTTAAAGTTTTTTAAATAAAACCAAGTCGGCATACATCATGTTGTGTTTGCTGGCTGAAAATATGCTAATAAAACCACCAGACAGAATCCTGTTCTCCTTTCACATAATAGGACTGGTGATTCCTGACTAACACAAATATGCTCACATTATACGTCAAACAAGACCAGCACTCCTCCAGTGCTCAGAGCAGGAAAGTCATGGCCTTAAATACCTGCACAATGACTGCCACCGTCTCACTAATGCACCCTCCTGAGACATGTTGTCACTACGAAGAAGAACACACTCTATCTCCTTGACGAGAGATAGAGAATATGCTGATGAAGAAAAGAAACAGTTTCTGCGAAGAGCATTTCGCCTCAGGCTATGTGACGCTGCCAGGCTTGACTTAAGAGTTTTGAAGGGCACGAATGTGCACACAGCTAACTCGAACAACTCCACTCGTTCGGTGTCTCTGCTTTTTCATTTTTAATTGAAGGAGTCAGTAAAGCGTGATGTGGCAGCTTTGCTTATGATGACACATGGTTGCTGTGGGAATTGATGCAATGTTAGTCCTTATCTCCAGTAACCTTGCCAAGGTGTTGGTTCAGATGCAGCTCCATTCTGCGGGGCTGCCTCAAAGCTAGAGGCACGCATTAAGACTACAGACGTCTTTAAACCCTTCGGAAAACATTAAGCTTCAATTAGTCTGCTGGTCCATGAGCAGAAGGATAACAAGCCTGTTGTTCTACCCAAAACATATTGTCTGGTTGGAGCTAAAATATAATCAACTCTGGTGTTGCCAGGTTGGATGCTGCATGTCCATTGTTTTGTCTGACACAAGATATGAACCAAAGACCCTTTAAAAACTCAATCAGTCAACCTGGTAAACCAAACTTTTAATATTTGGCTCCAGTGTCAAAAAACAATAGCAGATTTGTTTCTCCCACTAGTGTAAAATTTTCACCTGCCACTGTTAATAACAGCCATGGAACAGCGAGATAAGTATGTCTCTTAGCTATTTCAACAAACTCAGGCAGCAACATAGGGATATCTACAGGCCTAAACACGGCAGCCAAACATTCTGTTGTGTAAATGAAGCTACACTGCCATTCTCTGCAAATGAAGGCTGCAAACATGATTAGCAGGCTGGTGAATATCCCAAATGCCCTCCAGGGCAATCACACTCTCCAGCATGTAGGTCCAGGAGCTGGAGGCCATTTTCATGCAGACAGTGCTGCTTGCCATAGCTGCCACCACCTGGCTGTTACCAGTACCTGACTGGGGACATGGTCTTATCACTAATGGAGGTCCCTCCACAGAATCTGATGGATCCTGCTCAGCATTAAGTGGTCTTAAAAAAGGGACATCAGCAGACAGCCAAACATGGCCCTGTAGTCTGCACATTAAACATAAATAAATGAAAGTAAAGCCATCTCTCTCTTTTCTCTTCACCTTCAAGCGTTTAGCAGCTGAAGGTCAGAGAAATTGGGGCTTTTTACAAATGGAAAAAAGAGAAAAGCTCTCCAATAGCCTGAGGGGATTTTTGGGTAAAATGCATCTCTCCCCTGCCATCTCATCTCATGGCTCCCTGCTCTGAATGTTAACTTTCCTGTAGCCCTTTTCCATCAAAGCGAAGTTCTACATTATACAACTCTGCTCAGTTCTACCATACGGCTAAGCTGTTGTTTTGAAACACCATTCGCTCATCTTCAATAAACCCTTTACCCTGTACAGGGTCGTGATTCTTAAACACCACGTTATCCTATATTTTGGTGTCTGGTGTATTCTGGCGACCTACATCGATAAGACACCCTACAGAAGTAGATAAATGATTAGCTGATGCTGATGTTATCACAGTGTGACTGTGGTGCTTGACCTGCACCTTCCTCCCTATGTACTGCATGGCATTTCTTATTGTCTGTTTAGATTACATCATATTAACCCAGCTGTTGTGCTGTAGCACTGCTGACCTACTCAGCACAAATACTCCCCTTTGGGAACTGCAGGCCTTCGATAAACTCTTACAAACCCTTTTAAGTCTTGTTATAACAATCTTTTATGCATTAATATCTGACAGATTAATAGAACTATTTTCTGACTTTAGCCAGAGTGCTTTATTCTGCCTTCCAAAAGACACCTGCGATATACATATGCTTGTCACGGCATCCACGGTAATTGATTTGATATCGGTTAAATCACGCATAAACCTCCAGCAGAAATTTACTACAACAGTCGAGCTGACAAACAGCATCAAGCCATTAAATCTAATGCGAAGTGTTTGTACTTGCAAAAACAACTCAGACCGGATGCATATAAATGATGCTTTGCTGTTTAAATGGCCATTTCTCAACTGTATGCTAATTTACATTTCCAATTAATCAAATCTGATTTACTACAGGGGAATTTCCAAGGTAGTAACACTTCAGTTACAAGTACAGAAAAGCTCTCTTTAACCGGCGACGCTTAAATCTCCCTTGCAGCACTTTACAAATACCGGCTTAAAATTTACAGGCTCTTGTCCTCATCAAAATCAGCATCTCGTCTCAGATCCTTGCACTGGCAAAGATTTGTCACCACGCAGTCATTCTCCTGCTGCACGTAAAAACAAATTAAAGTGTCTGCAGAAAGTGCTGGAAAATTACAGTGAGCATGATAATCACAAAGATGGCAGAGCTGAGCTCATTTCAAAGCATTCATGTACAGGGAAATAATCAGAGCTGTTAAATTGGGGACAAATTCCAGCTTGCACAACACTAATGACTCAAGAGACAGACGCAAGCTTAAGCGCTACACAGCAAACACAAAGAGTAGCAAACAATACAGAGTCCTGCCGTTTAAAATTAAGAAAACAAGAACAATATGAGCTTATTGCACATTTCTGTCATGATTCCTCCTCCCTTTCATCTCTTCCAAGAGAATGGAAAATATCACTACGCTGAATGACAGCAGGAGTTTAAATGCGAGGCCTTGTGATTCCACTGAAAGCCTGTGGTACATTTGATGGGTATAATTGTATCTCATGCCGTTACTGCAACAATTGAAAGGAGAAAAGCGGCAGGTGACCTTTAAACACAGCAGCACATAGTCCCCGCTAATAGACGGCCGTGAGCTAATGAAGCTCTCCCACAGTCACCCACTCTACGTAGGTCTCTGGTATTCGGTTCGCTTCCAGATGGCCGCCAGCACCCTTCACTCTCCCGACATTTCTACAAGTGGGGGACTCTACAGGAAGCTAATAGTTTAACTGTTTCTCTAAATTTGTTTGTTGCCGAAGTGACACTTAACGTACATTGTCATCTAATGTGTAATCTGTAATTTGGTGCCTGGGAATTAGTTCTATTAACACTATAAATACAAAAGGCACCCGAGGGGGAGACACATGAGTTCACAGAATTTACTGAGTCTCATTTAGACTCGGATTTACACAGCATGTTTAATGGTTCGATAGAATGCTAGTACCTCCTTAAAAAAAAAAACAACATTACCACCACAAATAAAAATGCCGTCAAAAAAATCCCTTAATGTCTTAGAGGACACAGGCCAACACTGCACTGATTATTTACATTATACACAACTACCTCTGTATTGCCCCCACTGCACTGCTACCTTATGTGTTCCAGGTGGTAGAGAGTAAAATAAAAATCAGGCCCTGTTTGAGTCCCAGAATGCACCAGCAGCAATCCAGACTTGAATCACGCGACTTACATTTATTCATTTGGTTGTTGCATTGGTTTATCCAAAGCAATTTACAAATGAGATATAAATGAGCGAAGAGGCTTAAGTAAATGGTCAGTAACACAGCAGTGCAGCTTGGTGACGCTGGGGTTTGAACTCACAACTTCGCATCAGCTTTAACCAGCGAAATGCTGCAGCGTAAAATGAAATCCTGAAAACAAAACATCAAAACCGCATTTATCGATTCAGTCAGGAATGTTTCTATTAAATCTGCTGTACTAACAGCACAAAGGCAAACACATGGCAGCAATAGTTCTTAAATACAGGCTTCTTTTTATATTCTACTCCTAGCTTTTCATTCTTGTTATATTTCACTGGTGTCAACATTGTGCTGTTTGCACGCATAGAAATGACATAGCAGTGATTCAACAGTACTGAATTAGCCTTTAGAGTTTTTTAATAAATCAAGAAGTGACATCGACATGTGCAGTGTGTGAAAGGATAAGTTCATAATCAGCAACAACACAGCTGACAGATAAGCCCTGATTGACAAAATGCAGTCCCTCAAGCTCGTTTGTTCAGATTTTATTTTCTACCTTTTGTAAATGATAATGTTTTCAACAATAGCAGATGCCAAAATCCATCTGGAGGAACAGTAACTCCTCTGTAAAGGAACAAAAAGTGATACGTAAATGCTGTTAGTTATAACGCTGCTGGAAATTTGTCTTTTGCTTTCTTGCCTTTCTATTAGAACGGTATATTCATTTTTTTTCTAATATGCAAACTTCATGGGCACCATATGCATAGAGCATTATATCCATTTTTTTTTTGTCTGAGATGTTTAAATTGTCTCCATTTCATGCAGTCACCTGGGAAGGAGGAGCGATTCAAGCACTATCTCAAGAAACAGCAGGGAATTTGACAAAAGCGAGAGCAGCCTATTTCCTTGCAAATATCAGAATGCACTTTGTCTCATGGTGCAATGAGGACAGCAAGCAGAGAGAAAATGGAAAACAAATGTGAAAGTGCTCTACGGAGATCCGCCGATAAGTGATGATGAAATTTTAGGGGCAAGGACAATGCCTGGAAATTAGATGCTACAGTGCCTCCACTAAGTTTAGATGAGTTATAACCCATTTATAATGCTGTCTACAATGTCTTTAAACGGATATAATAATAATTGCTTAGATCTAGTAGATTGTCAAACTCCAACTGAAAGCACAACTACGCTCAGATGAAAACTGTGACATACAATAAAAAAGCACTTTCTTAGCCGCTTGCTGTTGGGGAAAGAAAATGACACGAGACAGATGACATGGTAGTGCTCAGTGGCAAAGTCGGCGCCATCAATCCTGAGAAAGGAAGCCAATGCTGGAGAAGCTGCTGAGGGGCTTTAAGAGTATGACACCAGCTGAGGGTGAAACACATCACTTCAAATGAGCGATGCTTCTTTGTAGCCGGTTTGGCACCTTGGCAATCCTGCTACACTTCCACCAGTCTGGGTTTTGTGTCTCTTAAAGTGTAATGCTAATATTGCAACAACTACATATATTCCAGATGGCGGAATCTCCATGATGTGCTGTGTCTTTCATGGAAAGTAAGGATGTAGAAGTGTGACATTAGAGTTCGATTTCAGTATAATGCCGGGACGTGTTTGAGTTTATCCAGTGGCTCCCGGCTATGCTGAAATAGTGGGCACAGGGAGGACAAGCCGAAGCACACAACCACCCAGGAACATCCTGCTGTGCTTTTAACAGACACATGGAAAACACATCTACTGCCCATGCATACCTTATGCTTGTCACCGTCCCTACAGACTTCCTCTCTAAACCTTTCAGTTTCTCTTTTCTTTTTTTTTTCAAAACCAGCCAGAGCCATTTTCTCTTTCTCCTCTCCATCTGCCCTTCCATTTGTAGGTAAAACTTGAAACCATGCGCATGGAAAGGATTTAGGATGGAAGAGATGAAAAACAGTGAAAGATCCTTTTAAAGAGAAGTACGTTTCTTATTTTATGAGAGAAAAACATAAATAAAAGCCCCTGCCATGCTGTACGTGGTTGGACGCTGTGATGGCCAAGGCCTCTGGAGAGCAGAACTGCAGATGTACCCTTGAGCAAGGCACTCTGTCCAGACCAACACCGCAATGAGTCCCATTTTGTTCATCATTTACAGCTATAAATCTGGACACCAGACAGGGGTGCGCTGACGCTGACCTTGGGGTAAAAGCCAAGGCATTAGGCACAGGAGTGCTGGGGCATCTTCATCAATAATTAGAAAATACCCTTGGACAGAAATATTGCAGCTTTTAAGCAAAAAAAAAATGTTGGTAGAGGCTCAAAAGACAGAATGAGAAAATAATCTCGGTAATGTGCATAATGCATTTGTTTAACACCCACTGAGGAGCAAATCACTATTTTGAGTCTACAAGGATATTCCTGTGAAAAGGCAGATTTATTCTAATAGATGACAATTCAGCACAAATACCCATTTAATGTGCAGAAACACATGCAAAACATCTAGATGTTTTCCCGGTTAATATAATTCCAGTATGGTCCAAACAACATGTAAAAAAAAACATGACGAATTATCAGGACGAATGATCTATTAGTATGTACGGCGATGATGAAAGGCTTTTGGAACGAGCAGCGTGCGCACTGGAGCTTGGGATGAGCTGTCACTATGGCATCAACTGCACTTCTACAAACACACGCTGGGGTCACCTTTAGGTTTTCTCTGACACATTTCCACTGTGTGTTATTTCAGGATGACACTTTTGTCAGAATTCTTTATAATGAGGGCTTGTATATTTTGAGGGGCTTTGCATGGATTTTGCTTCGCATGAATTAGCCCTGTATGCGCTATGCTTATTTATTTTAGTGACTACAGTGAAATTAATAGTAATGATTATGAGGCAAAAATTAGGATGGAAATCTCACACTGCCATGATGCTGGTCTAAAAGCAACCCATAAGGAGGATGGTATAGAGGATGGATTTCACAAATCTCACAGGACAGCTAAAAATACAGCTGTGGCAATGTATAAACATAAAGGAGAGCGTATTGTCGGGATGTAGCAACAGGGAGAATATCTCTTATTTTTCAACTCCAAAAGTCTTTTCTTTGCCTTTTGAAATGTGTTTTCTGCATGAGCCTGGATCACAGAGATGGATGATGTAAGCACAACATTATAATTTTCTTTAATCGCAGGTCTATCATTAGAGGATCATCATTGTGTAATATGACATGGAGAACGCATTATCGTCTCCACAGCCAAACCTTTTTATGGTATCAGCTCATCCATTGTGGAAAAGAGTGATCTTAAAAGTCTGCTGAAAACGCACAACGAAGAAGTGGCTAAGATCTGGACCTGCTGCTGAGTTTGAGGAGTTTCAGAGGTCAATAATATCTGCTGTATTTAGGTAGCGTTAAAATGTGTGACATGCTATTAATTTTATGCACATATGTGATATCAAGGCTTTACTCCATTAACCCAAACAAACTTAAAAAAAAAAAAAAACAACTTTGTGTAACCATAAGTAATTATAATACATAAATAAGGCATAGAAATTAAGTAAGGAATAAGTTAACAATCCTTATTAGGCGTCTACTACACTATGTTTTCATTTTGCAGCTAAGACATCTGTGCAACATTTACAGATTCCCAAGAAGATTCCTGGCTAATGGTGAGAAGAGAAAAAAGAGAGACAGATTTTTGACCCTAATAAAGATTGACTGAAACAAATTTGCAATTATAATTTGCCTGTTTAGACGAGCAGGTAAACTCCAACTGCATTATGATTCAGATGTGCATCTCATGCATGAAGGATCAAACAGGAAGAGGAACCTTAAGACATTACATGTTGACAGCTTAATTACACTGTTACAGGTGATGCACACCATCTTCTTTCAAAACATCTGCTGCTCATCGCCAGACACTTGTAAGACCTTACATCAACAATCTGTCACAGCACAGCCTTATCAGCACCACTGAGGCTTTACAGAAAAAGCAACAACAACAACAAAAAAAAAACAGCTGGCACATACCAATTCCATGTAAAAGCCTGAATTATTCTGATTAAGGAAATGCCTATTGCAAAATCATACCTCAAAATGATTTATGTGTGATCAAAATTTGCTTTTGAGGCACCAAGTATCACCTTAATCCATGGAAAAAGACACCATAACCTGCTCCTAAGCCAAAAGATAAACCAGCATCTAATTCACCCTTAGGAAAGAACATACAGTTATTATTTTGGACCTGTTTCTGAACTGTTCTATGCTGATAAGGGACCGCTGGCAGCGGCTTGGTCTAGATCTGGAACCATCCTTCACTGACCCACACACACAGAGCTGATCACACAGCCTTGCCAATTCTCTGTGTACACACTCAGGATGTGTGTCTTCCTCTGTATCACCTCCTGCATGTCTGTCTGATCTGTCCAGGGTCTCAATAATCCTAACTGTATACAGTTAAAAGCCGATTAACGCTTGGTTAAGACTTTCGGAGCATTTTCCTACATTTGATCTAGAACTAGACATGCGTTTACATCGTGTTCTCTCGTGTCAGTGGCAGCCCTCTGAAGCTCACTCTCAAAGCTCCCAGTGCATGCGAGGCTGGATTCATGTGCGGCCTTGTAGCATTTAAAAAGTGCAGAACAGAGAGGGTTTCTCTGGAGCGTAATAAAACTTAATAATTGCAAGCTCCATGTTCTCAGATGTAGATGAACTGCTTCACGTAGCTGTTACATTTGATTTACAGAGGAAAAAACAAAGCCCCATCTTTTGTTTATTACTGTATGAATGACTGATCATCAAAATAACCAACTGTACAAGTATCTCAAGCTAAGATTCTAGGATGATTTAGAGTCTTCTGATACTGGAAAGTCTTCAGGATGGAACTCTCTCGATTACATGACAGGCCGCATTCTCTTCTTCAAGAGAGAGAAAAAGTGAGGCTAGTGAGTGTTTATATTTGCTGTTACTTGGACATTAACACAAGTTGTGTTCATATGTGTCACATTAGCGCACAACAACTCAGACAGCCATACTGCGCCTGCACCTTTATTTTAAAGTCCGACCTCGAACTGCGAGTTTTGCGCTGGTCCACTAAAGTACACTTAATGTACAGTTGATATTTCCCCTTGCACTGACTGTCGCTTTGGTAATTTAATTGTTTGCACCGGTTCACCTTTTTTGTATAATATAATACTGCACTATTACACCGTGTATATATTTATCTATATTTTCTACACTTATTATGTGTCAAAATTAATAAAAAAAAAAGTGTAATAATTGCTGTGGTGAAAAAGGAATAAAACATTTCATGATGCAGTGTTAGTGAAAATGAATCCATTTCTGCTTCACACAGGCCTGCATCATAGCACCAGGTCATGTTTTATTGCTTAGTATGGACTCTGCTTCACTATCATGAAAAATATAACTAAGCTCCTCATAAGAAATTGAAATTCTTGAAAGCAAATCAGAAATTTAGACACCACAGCAATGGCACCTGCTAACAAGGTACCACAAAGAGCTGCATCCTAAACAGACAAAACCTTTTGTTTCTGAGGCAATTTTTCCTCTTTCCTGTACTCCACTGTAACCTGTCAGTCATTCACATAAATACCGTCAAGCAGTATTATTAATAGAGTGATGTTTATCTAAAGCACCAGGGACACAGCTTTTCTAAAAGGGCACCTCTGTTAGCTGCAAGGACTCTCAGTGGCTTCTAATTTGGCCTTTAGTACATTTTTCAAAACGTATGTCTTTTTTTTTTTTGAGACTTATAGCAAGTTCAACGACTGGCCTTCTGCATGTGGAAGGTCTTGTTCTGTGCCGATTTGTGAAGAACTGGGTCATTTGTGTAGGAGAATGTGGCAAAAACAACCTTTGCCATTTATTTAGCGATAGGTTAGAACATACGCCTATTTTTCACTCTTAGTTATTTTCTTGCTGAAAGGCTGCTGTCAATAAAGAGCTCCAATGACCTTTTGATCCCAAAGAGAGAGAGAAAAAAGCTGTCTAATGCAAATGTTTGCAAGTGCATTGGTTGGGTTTTTATATTACTTTTCTACACCTATATCTAACAGAATCACATACCTCTGAGGATATCTTTAAAATTTGGCAATATGTCTATTTCCCCCCTGAGGGCAGTATGGGAGTGTGGCTGCTATGTGCAAATCCCCAGGTGTGCTCCCATCCACCAATTAACACTAATGAATTAACTCTGAGTCATGTTGGAGTGTCTGCTGCTCAGCCAGGCCCACTGAATAAATTAGTGTATGCTGGCAACTCATTTACAAAGTGTTACTAAGCTGGCTTATCATATCCCCTTGCTGTTAGAAAGGGTCAGTGGGATGAACTGCTAAACTTGATTGAGGGTTACTTGGCAACGAACAAGGCACCTGGACAAAAGGTGACTCTTGATGGCTCCCCGATCTATCAGGCTTGTGGTAAGAGGGTGCAAATTGCCTCGACTTCCCTCTACACTTCCCCTACCTGCTGCTCCTCTTCAGCACACAGACGCTGTCAAATGAGACAAATGTACATCCCCTTGTTGCAATTAATTTGATTCTTGTTCTGCGTGAGCTCTCGGTGCAGGATTTAATTAAGGCTCGAACACGCCGGGGCTCACTCTGTCGCAGGCCTGAGTTAAATGGGCCTGTCTCCCTGCCTTTCCTGTTAAGCACTAGCGAGTGATGGAGAGAGAGAGAGGGGGGGGGGATCCTGCCAGAGGCTGCCCCTTACAGGCTTTATGAATGCCACATCTGTGGCAGCATCTCTCTGAGGGAGTGATGGAGAATGCGGTGCTACCACACTATTTCACAGAAACGACAAAACATGCTTTACATTACAGACAATTGCAACTGTCTCCTAAAAGTCCAAAAATGCAAGAAAAAAAAGGGAAAAAGTCTAAAGTGAATGTTTGCCCTACATGCCCTCAATGTAGATGTACGTTTTTCTTTACGTGCCTATTTTTTAATATCTACTGTGTATAAATGTGAGACCAAACTGATCTCTGAAAAGAAAGTATAATATGATCGTACAACAGAAAATCTCCACCTAAATCAAATCAAACCTGTTAAGTGAAAAATACATCTAAAAGTGTTAATACTTTTATAATCGATATATTATTTTTTATGTTGGTAAATTGTAAAAACAAACAGACATTATCTAAAGCCAGCATTATCACACACACAGCTATATGATGTTGCTAAATGCATGGACAGGTTTGCTTTAAAAATGATGGGAAATAAAGGAATAAATAAATCTAACATGCGTTTCTATTTTTCTTATCTTTCTCTGTTGCTATGAAAAGACCCTGTTTGGATAGGGAGGCTGTACCAACATGTAGTAACATTAAAGCATGGTCACGGTTCTAAATATAGTGATGTCTAGAAATGAAAAAAGAAAGAAACCTGTTCTTTCCATCAAGGAATTAGCTACAGGCCCTGTAGACATTCTGCAGAGTCTTATTTAAAATACTAGCTCAGGGAACAGTGACAGCTAGCAATCTGGCAAACGCTGTAGCCAAGACAAATTCTTTCTAAAAGACAGTTTGGTACAAAAGAGAAACTCTGAACTGTTCGAAGGATTAAAGCATGACTTAGAAAGAGAGCTTGACGATGTGATACAATCTAATTATGACTGGAATATAAACTCGAGCAGAATCAAATGCACAGAGTCTTGACGTTAAAGTGTTAAAAGCACAAGACTGTACTGCTCTCTCCTCCCTCTGCAGCTTGCCTCACTCTGGGCCTAGACAGGGACGTCTGGCTCTTTCAGTCTTAATGACCGCAGTCTAATAACAGAGAAAACGCAGCTTTTTAAAGCATAAAGCAAAAGAAGGATTTGCATGCTGTCAGCAAGGCCATGCACAAACCAAAGCATAAACATGGAGAGGAGAAAACCAACTGAAGCTGTGAGATGAGATTTGGTTAAATTCGAATTAAAGAGTAATGAATAATGGCGGGGTGAGACGGGATGCAGAATAGGGTTAGGTGAACAAGCAGACACAACCGTGGCTGGTTTTGTGTCTGTATGATGTTTGTGGGATGGCAGAGGCTTCAGGTTAGTCATCATTTCACTGCATTGAGGTCTGAGCATCATACAGCTTTCCCTTTGTCTGCAACTTATAGCAAGGGGAAAACTAGCAGCTCATAATTCATTCATTAACTTTCAAGGGATCAGTAAAATAACAAAAATCACCCTTCAAACTGGAGCAGTGCAGAATCATCTCATGATAAATAAAGGCAATATTGCTGGAGGTTTTCATTTCGAAATGCACCACAGTTAGTGCTGGTGTATGATTTTTATGTGAATATAATTAGAAAATGTAACACTTAGATGGCACAAAAGATTGAAATATCAGAGTGGACCCTGAACGATAGACATCTTCAGACAGAATGTGTTATTTCAGTGCCAAACAGCAAGAACACTAGAAAGCTTGTGCTTCAGTTTGAAAGGAGGAAGGAAGCCACTGGGTTTCATGCATGGAATATCAAACGGTGTGGTGGAGAGAAAGCATGGCAACTAAGCGTTTCACAAAGTGGTTACTTACAGGTAATAAGTGTAGGAGTGATAGGTTCTTCTGCCGAGTGGGGTGGTGGAAGGATTAAAGCAGTGGTGGAGAGGGGAGAATGTAAATGGAAGGAAAGAAAAAGTAAAAAGATTAATGTCTGAAGAATAGAAAATGAACAAAACCTGATATGGTGACACAAGTGAGGAGCTACCTGAGTGGCTGTAAGGGCAAAGGCTCGTGAGTCCTGCCTCTGACTGACTGAAGGGGGAGAGGACGGGGGGGGCAGGGAAGGGCACTTACTGACAAATAAACTTCTTCAGGCCTTAAGTATGTACCACAAGAGAGAGGTAGGCGAAAGGAACTCTGGGAAGCTGTTACTCAAGCGAAATTGCTGCTGTCACATTAGATAGCAGAGATGGAAAGATCAAGAAAGACAGAGTTACAGGTAAAGCTGTTAGGATAGAGTTTGATTTCCCAAAAGGGTCCAAGCATAAACATTATCCGTAACACTGTATGGCCTTGGAGACTCTGTCTAGCAGTTAAAATCATTTTAACAATAAGACGCTTTTGGGAAAAAACAGGCCCAGTTTTTATTGGGTATAGCTAGACAGACAGACGAACAAGAAGAAAGTTTTCAATACGGCGATCTACTACATATTATATACACTGCGGGCTTTAACGCTGTACTGTATATCTAAATGACTAACACATATTCCAGGGCTTATCAAATAACTTTGCCACATACAGTTTATTATGTGTCTGTCTCAATCATGAAGTTATTCCCTTCCCCATCAAATCACATTAATTTATAACCTGACATGCCAAGCTCATTATGCTAAAAACTAAACTACTATTGCAAATAATCGATTTGATGTAATTGGCTATCTTTCTTTGTCAGCAAAATGAAGGCATGCCTCTTTAAATATCTGGCCATTCTGAAACTCGCCAGCAGAATCAATAGAGACGAATATCCTTATTCAGATGAGGTAATGACTCGGATTAAAAACATATTTTCTCTGTCTCGCTCTTTCTTTCAAATTACATCCTGACTATTCAAAGTCACTAGCCTACTTACACAGTGTGTGCGTTAGTGGCTCTTCGCTCTATAAAGACATTGGGCTATTTGCAGAGTTTTTCATCCTGAGGTTTTTTTTTTTTTTTTTTTTGTGCAGAACTCAAAGGGCTTTGCACTCCAGCTGAGGACGAGAGCGAATGTAAACCTCCCTGAAGCAACATGCCCTAGGCCTCTCTTTGGGGAAAAAAAAAGCTTTCATCAGATTTTCCCTCTTATCTTGCTTTGCTTTTTCTCTACTGCATGCGATAAACTTCAGAAATGTTTTCCTATTTCCTGTTTCAGGGTCATTAATACATGTTCATTTGTTTGAGTAAAGCATGGAGGAAAAAATATGAATATTTCATCATGTGTCATACACTGGTGCCACAACTAGTTTAATGGCGGTTATCAGCGCAATCAAATCAATTATTCTGTCTTCAGCTGACAAAAGGGCGTGTTTGAGAGTCGAGAGAAAAACAGCGCAGATTCACTAGAGTTCACTTTCATGTGATGGAGTGCACACGATCACTTAGCTTTCATTAATATCTGCTACAGAACCATTACGACAGGCTCGGCTAATTGATCGAATCCGGTATTTTAAAATCTAGATCAGAATACATTACACAGCTAGTACAACAGCACATGTGCATTACTGAGAGACTACAGAGCTATGAATCTATCTATCTTACCTTTTTTTCATGACCAGCACTACACCAAGGAAGATGATGACAAAGAGGAGGATGCCAGCGATGACTCCGGCAATCTTTACTGTGTGGTCTGCTGGTTTTCCTGGTTCCACTGCATCAGGTTTCCTGGTTGCTGCCCCTGAAAACCGAGTTCAAATTTTTAGTCTCTGCGTCATTGTTTACGTTAAATTAGAGACAGTCTTGTTTTGTTAAATAAGCATTCAGGACAGATATTATAGCTCAGATTAGTGGGATGTGTTAGAAATTGGCAGGAAGGGCTGGTTTTTTCTGTCATGTGGTTGGAAGCTCAGATATTAAGCTCATGGTACAAAGACAGGACGTGTTCATTAACATGGGAGCGTACTGGACCCAATAGCATATTTGCTGCGTTTTTAGTAAATGCTTTATCAAGGCTGCTTTAATATAAATTACTAATTGCTTTCTATTTTGGAAAATGGAAGTGGATTAGTAAATATCACATGCAGATATCACCGCAGGAGCGAGCAGCGTTGATCAAACTTTTTTGTTTTCTTTCTGTCTGTTTACTGTTACATTCAATATCTTGGGTCTTTCTGAAAAGCTAGCAAATAATTAATGTCATCTGGCTTTTTGGTCATCTCAATTACACCAAAATGGAAGTTAAATGTGTTGGCTTGCTTTCAGCATAATCCACCCAAACTAGATCTTCTGCTTTTAAACCATAAGCAAGGACATGGTAGCTATTAAAACAATTCAAGAAACACACTTCAGCCTACTTTCAGAGAGATACACTGTACATGTAAAAAGTGTCTCATCAGATATGCACCACTCGCTGCTTAGGGCACAGAATGATTATTCTAATAGAATTTTTAATGTGACCCTCAGATTACTTTTTTCTTCAAGGCCTAATCCGTTGCTCATCATCACCGACTGTGGAAACGTCACTCAACCCTTGGTGGTCCTGCATAGTTATTATACTCTTTATCGCTCTCTATCCTTCTTTTTCCTTTTTTCCTCTATCCTTTTCTCTACCACCTGAGAGGAAGCGATAAACCCATTAACCATGCTTCTACAATTCTATTGTTTTTATCTCTCCATTTTTTTTTCTCTCTCCATGGCTACAATTATAGCCTCTCCATTATAGCCTTTGGATATTCAAATCTGGGTCACATATGGTGAGTGGCAACGTAAAAGAAGCAAAAACAAGCCAATGAAACGCAGGGGAAAAAAAGAACGAGAGGACAACTCCTTCTGGAAATATATGTTCCCTGAGCAGGCAGTGATGGCTGATCACACCATGGGCACAGGAGTTTAATATCTGTTCAAGTAAGATAACCAGCACCTCTCAGCACCTGGGATTTGCGTCAGTGTGGAAGAACAGAGAGAGAGACAAATTGAGAGGCACACACATGCACAGTATACACAGTGAATCCTCATGTAAGAAAGAACTGGGGGTGATGAGAGGGGAGCGTTCACCTGTGTACTGTATAATGTGATGCCATGTCAGTTATGAACCGGGTGAAAAATCCATTTGCAGCACCGCAAATGAGTAGGGGATGAAAAATAGTCGGGACACGCTGTTCAATCCGACCCTGGCTGCAAAACTATTCCTGCTGCCAGCTTAACTTTTTTCAATCAGTGTGAGACAACATCCATCACTCCAGCCTGAGCGGTGTGGTTACCATAGTGGCACTGAGCAAGGTCTAATTTTGGGGAGAATTTCAGCTTTACTGCCGCTGATGACAGGGGTGAGACCATGAGGACTGCAGAGCTGCTTGTACCTTCTGCTTTACTGCTCAGAGATAACCATGTTACATAACATATAGCTGCTTGGGGACGATTGGGAATAGAATTCTGTAATATCAGTTAACAATTCATGAATTAAATTATTATGGGCTCTCATTAGCATTATGGGATGAGGAAACAGGCTTCCAGACCACAATGACGTGCATTTTGGCAAAGCTTTACTCATGACTACAGTGCTTCAACATCAGCAGGAAGAAATTACAAGAAATGACTAGTTATTCCTTTCCTTTCCTTTCTTTTCTTTTCTTTTTTTTTATTTGAACTGTATCATAACTAAAGCTTCCTTATTTAGAAATATAATCTAAGCTAGCCAGCTACCTAACCACTGCACGAATATTACTAATATCAGCTTTTCAGCAGTACTGTTTAACTTTCTGGCAAGCTATTTAATGTAACTATTATTTATTAAGAAGTTAGTTATTTAATTAAGTTAGTTATTTAATAAGTACTATATTGTCTAATAGAACATAAATAATGTGTAAACCCTCAGCTAATAGTACTCTCCAGCTAGCTGCACTGTAAAACCTGATTTGAATAAGTGGATGGAAAACAGGACAACCCAGAGGAAATCTGCA
The DNA here is from genome assembly GCF_019097595.1 of Hemibagrus wyckioides. Lineage (NCBI taxonomy): Eukaryota > Metazoa > Chordata > Actinopteri > Siluriformes > Bagridae > Hemibagrus > Hemibagrus wyckioides. The sequence continues at coordinate 23,643,666 of NC_080710.1, read as the reverse complement.
TAGCAAGATGAGAACTTGCATAAATAATTGTATCATGTTATTAACTGTATTAATTATTTATATTCAGATAACCTCTGCTTTTCCTGAAACTTTAAAATAAGTATAGATACGCTTTACAATCTCAAGGTTGTTGTAGGCATATCATCTTTAGCTTCATCAATCCCAGAGAAAGCGAACAAGCTGCATCTGATAAATGGCAGAATGTCCTTTGCATGTTTTACACTCATTTCTGTGCTGTGCTTTATCAGGTTATGTGCAGCATGGGTAGTAACATTTCCTGCTGTAAACCACACATCCGAGTTATTACGGCTCAGTATCTGATTCAGGCATGGTCTGAAAAGAGTATACTGTTCAGCAGGCTTTGAAATCCAACACAAGATAAACGGCGTGGAGGAGTCCCTAATAAGGCTTCTATGTCATCTATATCCGATGAACATGAAAAGATATCAGACCTCGAGCACTCTGATTTGCGCTGCCTTTCTTTCATTTCCTCCTTCCTTTAAGTTTCATGGCTATGTGTAATTATCAGTAATTCACAGAGCAACCCACTCAGGGAAGATATACAGTCAGAGTAGAGAGCAGTTCCTCTCTGACTGCTGCAGAGGTGCTGACGCTTATGTGTACATGCCGGAGGGACGTGTGGCCTCTGAGAGCACTGAGTGGGAGGGAAGCTCTTTAGACAGCCTGCAGCCATAACAGCTGCTCCTTCAGCACACTGTAAACAAACCCCTCACTTCTAATGGCAAAAGGTGAACGACATGGAAACACACACACACAAACACAAGCTCAACTTGAGGCTCGGACTTACCCAGAGATGCAGTTTACCTCTGAATACTAAACAAGTTTCCTCTTTAGATTTCAAGTATTGCTATCAGCCTGAACATTAAAACCACCTGCCCAATATTGTGGAGGTCCCCAGAATCCAGAATCCTGGTGCAATCTCTTCCCCAGGTAAGCAACGTACATGCACATAGGCATCCACATAATGCAGAAGAAATCCTGATACATCAGACCAGGCTATTTTCTCCCATTGCTCCATGGTTCAGGTCTGATGCTCACACGCCCACTGCAAGTTATGGACAGGGGTCAGCGTGGGCACTCTAAAGGGGCCTGCAGCTACACAGCCCCATATGCAGCAAGCTATGGTGCACTGTGTGTTTTGCACATTTATATTATAACCAGCATTAACTTTTTCAGTAATCTGTGCTACAGTAGCTCTATTGTGGTATTGGATCAGATGATTAGCCTTCGCACCCCATGCACATCAGTGAGCCTTTTGGTAGGTACTAACCTCTGCACACTGGGAACACCCCTTAAGACCTGCTGTTTTGGAGATTCTCTGACCCAGTTGTCTAGCCATTCCAATTTATCCCTTGTGAAAGTCACCAAGATCCATAGACTTGCCAATTTTTCCTGCTTCCAACACATCAACTTTGAGAACTGACTGTTTGCCTGCTGCCTAATATATCCCAACCCTTGACAGGTGCCACCGCAACAAGATAATCAATGTTATTCACTTCACCTGTCAGTGGTGCTTAATGTTATGGCTGATGTCTCCTAATAATTTGGCTTCAACACCCTCCCAAATTCGATTCAGACATGGCAAGTATCCAAGCACAAAAACAAAGTAAAACTTCCCCAGTAACATGCTTTCTAGTCTAAAAAGTTTGCAATTCTTGAAGAACCCAGCCCCTCACCCACCACCCCGACAAACACCCCAGAAAGTTTCCATGACACGTTGCTGCTGAGGCTGGTAAATATTTAAATGTAATGTTCTGACAGCAGGTTGAATACAAGAGCTTTGCCCCACAAAGAGATGAGATTCACACGGCCTTGTAGCGCTTTATTGATTCCCTCTTTCCACTCTGCTCGGAAATCCTATTCTAATTCTGAATAAAAATGAGCCGGTGGCTCTTTTTTTGGCCTGAAAATGGTATTAAGTGTGCCTAAAGAAACACCAAGGCTAATCCAATACGATCTGACCTTCTCCATTAGATGAATATTAAATAAACATCGGGGCCTAAACCTGGATGTTCTCCAAGCACAGAATATCTCAGGCAACTGAGAATTGCTACAAAAAAAAACAAAGAATCAATTGCATGTAACATACTAATGACAAATAAATGTACCAGAAGCTTAGCAGCACAAAGATGATTGTTAAATAGTAGAGTGATGTTTATGATGAACGCTCTTTCTACCGGTTTAGAGCTGATGCTGTTTAGGAAACAATGCATTAAACATTCAAACAGGGAAAACACTGTCTATCAAAAGGGTGGAGCCATGTCTTATTGCATTTGTGGAGTACTGACAGCACAAAGCTGGAATATCTGGAAAAGACTGTAATGGAAGGAATGACTTTAACCCAACTGAGATGCTTGACATGGGTCGGATTGAGAGGTAGAGAGAGAGAGAGAGAGAGAGAGAGAGAGAGAGAGAGAGAGAAAGAAAAACATCACAGTGGAGCTTATGGGGTATGTCAGAGCATCTCTGGGGACAATGGCCAGAAAACAAAACTATTTGTTCTTTTTCGATGAATGTATAGCTGTATTGTTTATAAGTTATCATCATTAGTTTTAAAAAGTGTGCTCAAACCTTTGATGAGTAGTGTACACAAACACACACACACACACACACACACATTTATCCATTCGTGGTTTAGTGACACAAACATACACAGAGCTGAGAAGAGGCTGGACAGAGGAAGGTCTGACCTGTTAGCTGGCTGTCGCCTGCAGCCGGTGCGATGCGTACGTATGGCGTGGTGAGCTGGGTCACAATAATGGCAGCTAAAAGGAGCGTTCCAGGCAAACATGCACACAGGAGAGAGATACAGAGAGAAAGAAGGGCAGGCTGAAGCCAGAGGTTGGCCAAATATATTCTTTAGTCACAGTGCTGGGCAGACAGAAAGACAGACAAGCCTACTGTTATTCAACACATTTAAGAGTTATTACTTGATACATCTTGCTAGTTGTGTGACGCTAGTCTGCGTGTTTATTTTTCTCTGCGTGTTTATTTTTCTACTCGTTAGCACATTTTATACCACAGTGTTGTCGAGTTCACGATTCTGATTGGTCAAAAGGTGTTGATTCGTGTTCTTTACTTTCAATAACAACAAAGTATGTTCTGATAAGAATTATATAATTTTGCACTGGGTACCAATAACCTTAACGTTTCTATAGTAACAGCTAATTCACAGGGTCTTGTATGAAGGATGCTGCGCATAATCTCAGCCTCATAATAAATACATGAACATGCTGTTCCTTGTCTAATCATGATATCGTTTTCTGTGAGGAGACGTTTTTTTTATTGAAAGAGTCTCCGTAAATGTTAGTATTTTATTAAAAGTTTTCCACCACAGAAGAGTCTTCAGGACATAGAACACTTTCCCCGGATCATGACAAGCTGCTTTTGTTGTCTTACCTTCAAGAGAGAGAAGCTGCTGTTCATAGCCGCTATAATATAAGTGATTGCAGGAACGTGTTACTTGTTTTATGGACTGCCTACAGCACGAGTTGTAATTCTTTTATGCTATACAGAATAAAACATTACAGAACATGTTATCGTAATTAAAATGTAGGATGCCAGCGGTAACCTTACTTCCATCGGGGAAACATAACACCACCCTGTCGCTGATTATTTTCCCATAACGTCACTGTCCCATGAGAATGCTGAAAAAGTCATGCCTATATATTTTCATTTGAATGACATAATCTTCTAATAAAAAGAGAACAAAACATGTATTGTAATTGTTGCTCTGGGGAGAGGAGTATTTAGATGCATTTGCTGTCTGCGAATGTCTTGAAAAATAAAGTGAATAGGCCCTCATTTGCATAGCACAGCCCTGGCACCATTAAGGGAGATGGCATGTAGTAAGGAAAATAGATTATCTACCATCTGTGCTCAATTAAATTCCAAACGATGTTGAGGCTAGCGCCGGGACGAGCCTGTGGCTTCCTAAGTGCCTTCCGTGTTTGCTAATGGTCCACGGGAGGTCAGGACTGTACCACTGCCAAGTAGTTCTGGGACCAGAAATCAAACGTGCTTCAATATTCAGCAGAGCTATGATCCATCTGTCAGGAGGAGCAGTGTTTCCCGACATTACTGTTCAACTCTGCTCATGTTCAAAACGCTTGTCTTTAGAGCTAGCCCAGTGCTCACATTCATTTTCTTTTACCTCACAGTATAGAGTTCTCACTATGCCATCAAGCCACTGACGGAAGGCGTTAGTAGGAAGGTGCTGGAAAAGAAACCACGGGGCTTTTATGTTCATCTAAGATTAATTAAAAGCCTGATGATGCTATAACCATAGAAATGATAATAAAATTCATTACTGTTTATTAGGTTTACTGCATTAGCATTACATTTAATTTGTAGATAAAGAGGAATAGATGGAAGAGTGTATACAGCTTATCACAAACGTTTTTGGCATGATTTTAAATGCTTTACACAGATATCAAATGTATTGGCATGTGATTAAAGGTTTCTGTAAAAGAGCAGCTCTGATAGTTGTGTCAGCTGTAATACAAACCCTTGTGTTATATTATTGAAATCTGTTCTGTTTCTAGCCATTTTTAAACTTTTTCTCTTGAAAATAATTTTTTATTCCGTCTTAAAATGCTATTTAATGTGACGTTATATCATGTTAATTACAGCATCGTTGTCTTTAAATGTTCTTTATGAATAATATTTGACCTGACTTTTCTCATTTCTATAGTAACGGCTCACACACAGGCACGTCATCTACATTTTTATCATCTGACACTAATAATAAATGAATTTAAAATACATGATGCGGTTTCTATAATGATGCTTGGAAGGAGTCACGTATGAGTCTTCAGTGTCAGAGTTTTGTTACAGTCAGTAAGTTTTCTGCCACAGGAGAATTTTCAAGAAGAAAGCACTTTGCGCTTTGAGGTTTCTCCGTAACACGAGTAGCTACATTTTGGTAAACTGACAAATTGGTGAATCACTGTGGTATAAACGGAATAAAATAATTCAGGACATGCTGCTATCAGAAAAGAAAATACAATGGAGTAGTAACGGTAACTCAGTGTTGCACTTTTCCTATAACAGCATGCCTCATGGTGTTTTATTCCTAAGAGTATCTAAAACTAAAAATGTAAGCATAAGTGTTATTTTTTTTAAGTCAGTGCTGTTAATACGAGTTAGATATTGAAGCATTGAAGCATAGATATTGAACTGTCATATAAAAGCATCTGTAAGCTTCGGTAAGACACGACAACCAGGTGAGATGACAGGGATTTCTGTAGACATGCGAAAAGAAAATCTTTCACACATTTAGGGGCATGTAATTAAGCTTCACACATGATGATTGTAAGACAGTCCTACCTTTAGTGGCCACACGGACACAATCGATTTTTGTCTCCTGTGAAATATAGAGACAGAGAAACAAGGATGAAGAGAGTGACAGAGAAAATGAGAGAAAGAGACACAGACGTATAGAGAGAGAAAAGCCCAGAAAGTGAAAGAGAGGACAGAGAGAAAGAGAGAGAGAGAGAGAGGTTATTTTTTCTGTCACAAAAATGGCAACACATTAGCCTGTCTGTCAGTCTCTTTCTCTCCTCATACTCTGCTGAGCATCTTGATTCCATGTGCCTGATGGGCTCTTTGTGTACATCCACACATGATTAACGGATTTATTTACTACTCTCTGGTGTGTTTGGGGATAAAGTTTTGCTTAAGGAAAAATCTGCAAGTGGCCATATTGGTATTTGCAGCTGCTTCTTCCTTCCACACTGTAACTCCACTCTTAGTTTGTGTTTGGCAGTACAGCTGAGAAGCACTGAATAAAAAAAAAGAAGCTATTTCTGAATTCACTTGCAGGTAGTAACGCAACTGAAACCAGCAAGAACTGCAGCCAAGATCTAGTTCATCACTAGCAGCGGAGGTGTGAAAATGGTGGAAGAAAAACATCATCCATACACAAAATTCAGCAACTCCAAACTAGGATCTGTGCGCTGCTTCCCCTGACATTTCAAACCAAGACAAAACAATAGACGGAAAGCAGACAAAGCAGTGACAGTGTATGGAGCTGCATTCATTGTCTTACAAAACAGGAACAAACAAAAAGGAACAGGGGACATGAATATTCAAAAGGCAGCAAGTGATGGAAGAGCTGGTTTTAATCCCTTTAGCTTTATTACAGCAAAATGCACTTGTGAGGCCTGATGCATTATTGAAGAGATGACAAATTAAACTACAGCGCTGTGAATTATTGAGGCTGGTGGCAGGATGAGGAGGAGCAGGTACAGCAGCACTCAGGCCACAAGTTCTGATCATAAAAAATGATGCTCAAACACATCCCACATGGGCAGACAGAATGGGTGCAGACAGGACTGACGCACAGAGGTGAGGAGGAACATTGGAAGCAGGCCAAACATGAATAAAACATGCTTCCAAACATAGCCATTTGTATGATAGTGTGTTCAGACTCAGTATGTTATTGCCATAGCTTTCCTGGTAATGTTTGGGTTTTGCATCATTTCGGTAAGCACTTTAGGCTGTCGTAGTGGATCTGGAGCTTATCCTGGAAACACTGGGCAAGAGGCAGGGATGCACCCTGAACTGGAAGCCAGTCTATCACATGGAACCACATACACACATTCACACACTCATTCACAACTACTGGCATGTTTTTGGGAGGTTGGATGACCATCAAGACAAAATACCCGAGTCACTGTATGTCTTGCAACAACATCTAAAGACCTTTTCCTGAAGTACTTAATCTAGTGCTAAAAAACTAAAAGAAAATATAAAAAATGTGTGCTTTTCTTGATATGTTCCCTCCGAGCAAAGTTTTTAGACAGATGGTATTCTTAGTCCGTGACCTAGTGAACCAGTATTGATGTATTCATTGACAGAGTCTTCAAAGAACGTCTGGCATCTGCCAAATGCTGTAAATGGAAATGGAAATGTAATCCTTTTTCAGATGAACGTATCAACTTGATCTTGAGTTGTATCAGCAAGTTAGTCTTCTCTTTGCAAAAAAGGTGTGGAAAGTGATAGAGGTAGCTGCATGTAATGGTTGATGCTGAGACCATGCAGAATGGCACTGAGCTTGTCTGAGCTACTAGACTATAGACATTCACTTCCCTTGTTAAAAGTGGGCTATTTCCCAATCAGTCAGGGTCAAAGGGCATGAGAGGGCGAGTTGTTTGGCAGTAGAACCCAGAGACTTTACAGAGTGAACCAGGGAGCTTGCAAGCAATTTGCACAGAGCTGCCTTCTTTCTGAAATGTCACGGTGTAACAATTACTTGAACACACACACACAAAATCTTTTTGCACTTGTGTGTCTCCACTATACCCTGTTAAAAACTTAAAACAGTGACACAGTGGCAACATGTTCACATGAATACAGTCATTAAGGAGGGATGTGTGTCTGTAAGGTGGCATAAGGTGGGCAGCAACTAGAACACACACACACACACACACACCCACACACACATACACACACACACTCATACCCCGCAGGCCGAGTGCGTCCAATTAGAGTTGGTGAATTATCTAATGGCCTGAGCCTCGCTCTCTTTGCTGGCAGTGGAATAAAGGATTGGCTTTTCATTAAGGTCAATTTGCATATAAAAAGGGAGATGGCTGATAATTCTAATTTCCAATTAAACTGGAGTGTTAATAATGCAGCCGTGAATAGCCGCCTTGTACAGTACTACTGAGCGTCTCAGTATGAAAGCATTCCCCCTCACTGATAGTTTCGCCTGCCCCTCCCAAGCCTCTTCGACGTCCTGTTGGTGCAAAATTCCTCTTTAACGGTCAGAAATTCAATATTTCTAAATTGAGCATATCAGTCTGCTGATGGAAAAGAGCTTGATGGAGAAGCACGCTGGTGTGGCTAGTGATATACCACAAATCACCCTCTACCGGATACTAATCCATGGCTTGCTGTCTCTGATTCACTGTTCATACAGGGACAAATTGATTCCACAGTGGAACGAAGCGTTTCTAAAGCAAATGATCTACAAAATATTCGGAGTCATGGCATGCAGTGCCCTTTACTGTCGGATTCTAACCGCCATATCTAGCCCAACCTTTTTTATTTTATTTACACGACTGCAAACTCTGTTTCTTTAGGAGTTCCTGAGGAAATAGGAAATTTATACAGACAAAGGAAAGAAATACAATTTTAATTAAATGCTAAAGAAACAACAAAATTGGTGCAGGGTTGGAACTATAAAGTTTTTCTATTGAAGGTCAGAGGAACACTGCACAAACATGTACATCAGAGAAATATACAGAGAAATGTCATGTTTTTTTCTTGATTGCTCATTAAGGATACATTTAAGTGTAAAACTTATGATTTATCTAAAAGTTATATATTACATAAGCTATATATATTCTGTATAGCGGCTTTCTGACAGTGTCCATTGTTAAAGCACTAAACCGAACTGAACTGAATGCGTAATAGACTTAGTAGAGTAGTTTGAGAATTGAATTAAAGGAAGAGAAAATGCTGTTTTTAAGTGGTGGAAACCCTCTTTAAACAAATCAGTTAACAGATTTCTCTTGTAAAATCCTTTCAGAGTCAGAAACTAGCAACACTTAAATTATGCAAGCAGCAGTTGTTAACTGAGCGCTTGTGCTTATCAAAGCAGCAGTGTAAGTTCTGGTGCTCATTCATCATTTTTAAAGAAACAGCAGTCACGTTTTTCACAGTTCTTATGCTGTAATTTACTGTATTTTTGTACATTCCAGCAAGGGATATCCTGATCCCGCTTCTTTTTTCCTTTTTTGATGCAATGATTAGCTGCTTTTAGACTATGATCACGTCAATAATCTATGTCAAGTGTTGCATTAAAGGGACTCTTTTAACTGTACAATAAATTCTACAGATCCACTCAGAACAGATTTATTAGATGTACTTTGCTTTAAGATGATAAGTCAAATAGGCTAAAAACAGTAGGAACTTAAAAATAAAATAAGCTAACATGTAGTGTTTAACTAAAGAGGGCTCGACACTCCATACTTTTCAAGCTCAGTGAGATGCAGATGTGTCTATGTTAACGTGATTTAAGCTAATGTGTTATGATCTATCCTTCAATGAGTTGAGAGATTACTCATAAAGTCTGTGCTGATCATGACAGCATGCACTCACCCCGTTGGCTGTGCTGACAGCCTGGTAGTAGACGCTGTAGCTCTTATGGGGCAGCAGTGGGGCATTCCAGTAGCCCTCATAGGTCTTGTTGTCTCCGATGGTGAAAGCCAGAGAGTTTTTGATGCTGGAAGCTGGGAACTCGGCGCTGAAGTAATACGGTGAGCTGAGCAAAGTGGCATTCTGGAAGTGGATGGGGATGGGGTAGCAGCGCAGAATCTCAGCAGTGCGCTGCGCTCGGCGTGGGCGCTCTTCTTCTACCACTACCTGGTACACACTGGAAGAACACAGGATTGAAAGTTTGAAATCTTTCTTTAAAATTAGGAAAATGTGAAAACAAGGAAATTACATTTTTATATATTGTAAAATATCCACCCATTCATCCATCCATTTATCCATTCATACGTCCATCCATCCATCCATCCATCCATCTAACCATCCAGGGAGCCTGTAGAATATTTCTGAGACTTGGTGCACAAGGGCGAGGGGCTGGGTAAACCTCCATAGATAGACAGGTTGCCAACCCATACACACATTCACACACTACGGACAATTTAGAGATGCCAATCAGCCTACAAAGCATAGGGAGGAAACCAGAGTATCTGGAGGAAACCTCCGAAGCACAGTGAGAACATGCAAGCTCTACAGGACTTAACAGGAACCAAACCCTGAACCATGAACATGCTGACCACTAAGACATCCTGCCTCCTCTGGTAAAATAATGCATTAATCAAAACATAATTTACTGAATACATACATTTCATATTGTGATGATGCTTTCTAATATATACTGCACTTGACCTAAACATGCATCGTAAGATAATGGGCAGCAGTAACCAATGTAAGTGCAGCTCATCTGATCTGAGATTGTTGTGAGAAAGTATCACTGTTAGTCATGTGGTTTTCTCTGGTAGAGTCGATGCAGCTTTTACTAACTGGCTAAACCCTGAAACCAAGGGTGTGTTAAAAAAAAAAGAAACTTTTGTGAGAAGCAAGCTGCTTTCGAATTCTGATTGTAGCTATCCCAGGCCCAGAACCATCTATGGTGAGGATTTAAACAGAATAGAATAAAAGCCTCTGGTATGAGACAGTAGTCCTGCTTTCTTCTTTTCCAGATATTAGACTGCTGAACTCTGCCAGTGGAAAATGAATATTGAGTCTACAAGAGCGAACAAAATGAGCCTACAAAAGCAAAGCAAACAAATTCACATCGGGAAGCTGAAATGATGGTCAATGGTGTAAGAAAAAAGATCAACATGATCTTGTTCCCAGGAACAAAGAGAGAGATTGGTGATATGATATGTTGGATGTATAATAGCTTTATTCGCCCAGCGGATCAAACATGCCTGAGCCCAAAAGCCTGGTCTTTCCCACTGCAATAGAGGGGATATTGGCTGGTGCTGAGATACCGAGACAAAATGAAATGGAGGTGATTCTGTAGGCAGGTTGGACTCGGGGCATTTTATTGGAAAGGGGACAGAAAAGCAAAGGTGAACGAAACTTCAGTGGAGCCACGAATAAAGCGGCTCTTCTTCTCCAGCTCAGGTGAAAGAAAAATAAAAAATCTGAAATGGACCAGACCGTGACTTGTTTATTACTCTTTAACATTTCAAACAGATCTATTATCCAAAAAAATTGAGCCTATTACTAAACACATCAGACATGAGGACGTATTAACTGTGTACACAAATGCAGTGTAATAAAGGAAGCTTAGCCGGCTATAAAAAGGAAAACATGAGTTTTAACATTTCGCTTAGAAATGTAAGCATACATTTTTCACTATGAAAAGGCTTTTATTTATCTCTAATTTGATTATTATGCATGAATAATAGTTGCTGGTTTGAACAGTCTGTGCATTTACTCACTAATCAAAAAGGTTAAGCTAATGAATCTTTTGTCGCTAGTAAGAATGAGAGTAGCTCAGCCACAGATAAAAGACAATAAACTATGTAAATGGTCAAAGAATCTCACACAGCCTGCAATGGAGTCTTTCTGTTGTGTCTTAATTGTGTTTTTACACAGACTGCTCCATTACCAGCATCTGCTTTGTTATTATATTTCCCAGACATGTTTTCTCATTCCTCATAGGTCTGACAGCACATATATATATAGGACTAAACAAAACCTTGAAGCCATGTATATATACACAATATAAAAGACAGCGGTGATTGAATATCTTTACAGCAAATCCTTCTTTATGTTAATCAAGTTAATTATTTTAAAATTCTATATCTATTATTGCAGTTACTAAAATGTACGACTACGTCAATAAAGAGCTACTGTTCCATAAACATGAACAGTTTCTAATTCATTTAGCAAAATGAGCACAGAATGAAAACCTTCTAAATCAGAGATTTTAGTGTCTGCATTTCGGAAATGGCACCGCTGCACATTCAGCCATGGCTCATTATAAAAAAAATTCACTGCACTGAGCGCCTGTTGCCCTTTTGCTGTGTGATAACACAATGCAGTGTGCCTGCTTTTTAGTGATAAAATCTAATGTAATGCAATATTAAATACAGCATTAAGGGATAGTGAGAAATATGAAGTTAATTACTGTACTGGATTGAAGAGAACAAAAACCAGGGCAAAGACTATAGTAGAAGAGAATAAAGCAGCTCTCATGGCAAAGAGAGAAAGAGTAGCGAGGGGAGATGAAGAGACGAGTGTTTTCTCTGGATTTCGGTCCTCTTTAAAGGCCAGCCATTAGTTTAAGTCTGTCTCGCCGATGAGTTACAGCTCTTCCATCTTAGAGAGAGAGAAAACTCATGCTGCCTGATTATATCATAAACAAGTCAGGAAACTTGCGATAAATACAAAAGAAAGTACGGATTGGAATTTAAATCTGAATACACAATTATTATTTTAACCAGGTGGAAACCTAACTATGCAATCTTTTTTATTGTTATTTTTTTTAATATAACTTTATTTTTTGAAAGCTACTTTTGTGTACTAGACAAACACACCTGACATTTTCTTCAGGTTCTTCTCACAACTAAAAAAGGAAGCAATATGAGAGAGAGAGAGAGAGAGAGAGAGAGAGAGAAATCCCCAGACACTAATCCTACCTCATTTATCCATGTCTGTTTGAGATAGTAAGCCCTGAATTGTATTCAGGTAATTCTTTGCACTGTCTCTTTCTCAACAATCAATATGGGATCTCGAGGAGCAATCTGGTGTTATTAACAGTGCGCTTATGCATCTACCGTGGGAAATACCATTTCCAGAAACACTGATTGGTCTTAGCTTTACCTTATCATTTAATTGGCTTACAGGGGTTGGACAGGGCCTTGCAGCACTGGCTTTCCTCTCACATATTCCCATGCCCTCAAAAGGAGGGTCTCCGGCTTTGTAGCCCACTCTCCATCACAGTTATCCATCACCTTCATCTGTTTCGCTCAGCACATTTGGCCTTTGAGCAGCACAGCCTCGGAAACCGTTTCACTAATTAACACATAACAGACTGAAACCATGGGAATGAGAAAGCATCCAGCTAGCATGCACTGCTGTAGTCGTTACAAAGCGTGACAGAGTGTTTTGAGAGGGAATCTGTCCAGCAGACACAACAAACCCTATAAAACTAACAGCTACACTAAGACGTACCTGGTAGGCCATTAAAGTGGCTCGGTTCAATGAAAGGGGTTTAGAAAGTGTACTTTTGTTCCAGTGACCCCAGGACACACCAATTAATCCTGCTCACACCATTAGAGCTTTGTAAGGTCAAGTGACCAACTTCCAAACACAGGCTATTACCCAACTGGCACGGTTTGAACTGAGAGCAGGATTTCATCTGTGGAGTGGAGTAGGGTAAAAGATGGAGCAGACGATGAGAATAATGAGACTAGTTTTAAGAAGTGATGGAAGCTAATTCTAGCTAATTGTGGCTGTTAGTGATCTAGAGTTAGATCACTAACAGCCACAAAAAGATAACTATCACAAGCTCTAGAACTATTGGCACTCTTCGTAGACCTCACACTGAAATCTCATCTTTAATCATTTAAAAACATATCACCGTAAATCTTCAAAATGAGTTATGCATTTTCTTTAAAGAAATCCATGCCAGTTTGGGCAGATTACGCAAATGAATCCCAAAGTCGTTTTAGTTTTTTAAAAAATATATATTTCATAGTTGTGTTTTTTTTTGCTGGAGCTGACACTTGTACTCTTTGCATTGTCTCTGTCTATATGAGTTTTAATATATAGATCAAATCCTGCTATCCCATTTCACTCAGAAGAAAATGGGTTTCCTTTAGAATCTGATTCCTCTCAAGGTTTCTTCCTTGTTTCATAAGAATTTCTGTAAAGCTGTTTTATCTGCATCTCCACTGATAAATACTCTATCCAAATAAACAGAACTCTTTTATAACCAACTTTATATAATGAAATAGCTGTACACTGGATACCAATGTCCTTCGCTAGCTCTCCTGATTGAAAACATGTCTGAAGTGCCGTCTGCACAGAGAGACCCGAGCAGCCTGCTCTGATGCCTGTGGAACTTTATTTATACCCTTGTCCATAAATGCAACCATGAGACGTAAATGAAGGGAAACCGCTCGGATTAAACGTCACTTAAATCTTCACAATTGCTGTGCATCCAACTATGAATCCTCAGGAGGAAAGTGGATTTGGGAGGCAACTGACATGTAACAGGAAATGGGAACTTATAAGTTTCGAAATTAGCCATGTTTTATGGCGGGACTTGATTGAAAGGATTGGAAAAACAGCCCACTGTCATCCCATGCAGGGTGTATCCTGCTTCATGACCAGGAAACTGAAGATGAGTAAATGATTAATGAGCGCTGAATCATTTCTGGTGTCCTTTCTCTCTCCTTTCATCCATCCAGGAATCACTGGTTATTTCAGTAAATAAATAAAAAAACAACTGAATCCCTAAAACTCCCATTCTCATAAAACTCCCTCATACTCACATATTATCAGTTCCCCTGCAATTACTGCAACATATGCATATGCAGACCATGTAAAAGAGGTTAAAGCATCTCACCCTGCTTTTTTCATATTCTTTTGCCATTGCATGTCATTGTCTCCCTCTAGAGACTTCAAAAAAACAAGAAACATTTACTGTTTCCTGCAAACTGTTGCTCAAAACACTGCCAGGTTACTCTAGTGTGAAAAATATGCCTATTCTTGTGGAAAAAAGAGCAAAGCCAGGAACACGGTGTCCCGTGGGAAGAAAGTAGAAGAACAATCCAGAAAACTACAGGAGTAATTGTTGCCAGAAATAGGCGAATAAGCTTAGCGTACTCTTTTTCCATTTCTCCTTGGTCTGTTTTCCATTGGACTTGGCTGAAAATCAGCTTCCTTCAGCGACTGTAGTGATGCTAGCGCACGGCTTTATGGATCTTTTCTCTCCATCCTGCAAAGAGGACTGGGGTTGGCACGAGGCTGTGGGGGCGGTGTGAGGCCACCACGTGCCCAGCGTGGGAGACGGAAACATTAGTGTAGCGCGATGTGAGTGACAGACGTAAAAGCTAATCCTCTTAGACTACATGAAGAGCTTTCCCCCGCTGGTGTAGGCCATTGTACCAGCCTGTATGTAGTCCTGCCAGACCAGACATCAAAACGTAGCTCATCATCGGGCACTGGCTCGGGGTGAATTCCACACGTAAATGCAGCGGGACGGCGACATGAAGCCAAAACTGGCAAGTATAGTTTACACACACTAACGCATATTCAGTTAAGTCAGGAACATTTATTTTGTTCCTACGCATCTTTACTGAGGGAAAATCTTCTTAAAAGCTGACACATTATGATGAATGCATTCTCTGATTAGTATCATAGTGAAACATCTGTTATTTGAAATACAAACACATGGTCCCTGTAAGCCTTGCACTGTTTCCTATGAGCTTAATGGGGATTATGTAATTAAGAGTACTTACAAAGTATAAACAATAAAGGCCATCAGCTACACTGGTGCTGACATCCAGATTTATTAACCCTTGTGTGCGTGTAATGCACATCATGTGATTTGCAGATTTTTCCTTAGCATTATGTTTAAAATTAAGAGGAAATTTGCTGAAGGTTTCTGGGTAAACTACATATACAAATACGATAAAAGGTACAGCCATGCTGCAGATACTGAAAACCAGAATCTACTGCTTTGGATGTGTTAAAAAAATTGTCAAGGTTTTTATTTGTAGAAAAAAAAACCTTATTTTTTTAGCATCTTGAAAGAAAAATCAGGTCTAAAGGGGTTAGAGAAACTGTTTACAAATTTACCACATAAAGCTCTTGGATGATTTTTTTCTTCCTTTCAATTTTTGCATTTTTGGTTTACAAATTTTGCCTTCCATATACACAATGAAACTAACACATTGTATTTCTGTGCTTTGAAAATGCTGCCATATAAAAGAACCCTTTTCAAATCTGCTGCTTTTCATCAACCTCTACTTCCTTCCTTTTCCTCAGTCTTTCCCATTTTTTTCCCCTCTGTCTCCCTTTCTCTTTACAGTGTCATTTCCTTCTCTGAGCTCAATGAACCAGATTTTTTCATGACAACCCAATGAAAGTCTAATTTTAGTTGCCTTCTATTGTTATATATTTTTGCATAACATTCCCGTCTCTCGGCTTGCAGCCTGCTCTGCTAGTAACGCTGCTCACTTCACATTCATTTACTGACTACAAAACAACCAAACCGCAGAACCCTTTAAAATCCACTTGTCTTTCTTTATTCATCACGTTCTTGATCATCAGTTTGATTCTGTCCTCATTCTGCCACGTCAAAGACGGACATCATAACGCCGTGACATATTAGTTATTCAAACAGTCTGGAACAAAATAAGCTCCAGCCGATGTGCAAAAAACACGACTGGGGCACAGTAGCGGTAAACAAAAGCTGGCCTTATGGGGTAATTAACAAGGCCTGCAATTCATTAAGACGTGCTAACGGTAATTAAGACGACAACACTGATGCCAGTGACAGGGTGACAACATAGCTGATGACGGCTGAAACTCCATCCCCCTTCGATTAAGATCAAGTGGAACAGCGTGTATGCTCAGATTTTGTGGAAGATGCCAGAAATGCTTTATTTTAGCACGTTTCTAAGGTGCTATTATCCCTGACAGAAATAATAGCATGCGTGAATTTAACATTACTATAACAATATAAAGGAGTGCAAGGTTTAGAGTCACTTTCCTGAAAGGATCACAGCTATCTCAGAAGTGTTGGCACAGATACAGAAAGCAGCTCAAAATCTACCTTTATGCCTTTAAAGTGCTGTCTAGAAACGGCACGCCTTTAGTCAGATTTCTGTCTGTCTCCATTAAAACCACTGCAGACATCGAGGGAGTCCATGTACCACTTTGAATTCTTCATGACAAAGCACAAGGTGCAAAAACTGCATATGGGTTATTCATACTGACGCATTTCAAAGTGCCTTTCTGATCCAAGCCTAGCACCACAAAAAGCCTTCCACTGAAAAACAGTTAATATAAAAAAGTTCTTCTAACTTTCGGCTTGGTGCAAAACAGGAGAAGGTTCTGAGCAGAATAATTCTCAGGCTTCTCAGACAGGCCGAGTGTGGACTCACTGGATTGCAGGCTGTCTGCTGAGTGGCTAGTTAGCACAGCGACTAATCAGTAATACTGTTCATCAGAGTGAGATTTACGTCTGGGGCTCCATCATTGATTAAATCACTGGAAGCTTCCAATTGTTTGAATCGTGATTTCTTGAAGAGGAAAGATCCAGGTCATAATCAGGTAACAACAACAGACTGATAGAAATAGAAAGGAAGGCAGATTGTAATGTAGGAGACATAGTATGTTAAGACATAAAAGCAAGCTTTATTTCAAGACATCCGAATCGAGACACTGAATCGTGGTCAAGTAGGCAATGCAAACAGCTATATGTGGGGCAAAAAAAAAAAAAAGCAAGAAATAATAGAAGGCAGAGCACAATAATGGAAGCCAATCAGAATTCACAGTTGTCATAAACAGGGATAAACAACAGCAAGACTCTGAAATGTGTTTGAAATGATTTTGAAATAAGTGTTCGAGGCTCGGTTGTGATTAAAATGAAAGTTTCTAATTGAGCCGAGGCTGACTGAGTGGTAGTATGGTGACTGAGAGTGTCTGTGCATGCTCTAGAGACTGGAATTTGAGCATGTGATACAGATACACCACAATAACAAAGCATCTAAGATAATCACACACAACCAAACTGGTGAACTGAAAGCATATACATGTAGACTAATTCGATACAAACACAGGACATGCACATATTCAGGGAATTGTTAAGCACTAAGAAAAACTGAGAATGAAAGGAAACAATAGTCAGGAAAGGGATAACATGCAAAACCAATATCTATTATTCATCTCTTAAACTAATTATAGTAATATTTAAGTTTGTTATTCAGGCTTATACAGGCCTGTCTTGGGGAAAAAAACACTACATACTACAGGTGTGTATATAAAAACATCCAGTGGGGCTCCCGAGTGGTGCACGAGAAAAGTGTTCACCCTATCATTCCCATTATAAGTCAGAAACACGTCAATGCTACAGTCACTGGTTGCTGAAAATGCCAGAGAATAAAATAACTTTCTTTTTGGTTGGGAGGGACACATGTCATATCACGTATGTGGTAGAGGATAGTTAACGCTTTTTTGGAGTGTCTTGGGAAAAGACAGAAAAGATTGAGGAAGCATCCTTTACCTTCCAAGGCTGCCATGTGATTGTGAAGAGCTAGCTAGTGGCTGGGAATTTGCAGATGACCAAATTGAGTAAAATGAATTTAAATAAATAGTTCAGATGAATCAAAACTTGATTACTTGTAATGACATGTAATGATGTAATGCTACTCTGTAGATGCCCTTTTGGCACAAGCCGGCATAGCACTTTGTGATGTGAAGAGGCTCATATGATTAATGTGTTTCTGTGTGTTTAGAGGGTTGACCTACCTGACTGGTGCTCCTCTACTCTGTGCAGGCTTTAGCAGGACTGTCACGGTGCTGTCCGTCTGGTTGAGAGGTGTCTCCTGATCATAGCCAGGCATGTGTGGAGCTGTCAGAAAGTGCATGCACATAAACTTACACTCACAGACAGTTAAAAGCATGATGCTCTCATTCACACACACACACACACACACTATACAGATCTCTGTGGATGCAGCAGTCATATCCTTAAGTAATATTCTTACATGAGATTTTAGTAGTAAACTGGGTGAAGGTCGGAGAACCGTAGCCTTTGATGGTGCTGGCTCTGATGGTAAATGAGTAGGTAGAGCCTGGGTAGAGCCCCGTAAATACATGAGATGTTTCATTACTGGGCTTTAAGACCTTCCCACTCTGATTGGCCAGGTTGAACTCTGGGTCAAAGGAGCTCATGGCCTTGTAGAATATCTGTAGGTGGAAGAGAGTGAGAGTGAGAGAGAGAGAGAGAGAGAACTGAATCTTGACATCCTTACAAAAATGATATATGATTCAACACAAATTTTGGGATACTATCCAATGCCAGATTTAATTAATCACAGCATACTGTAATGCCTCATGGTTTTATAGTAATAGTCTTCTCTTTATTGAGGACATTGCATAGTTTTATGTAAGACATAAATCCTGCCAAAGCTACCCAATATAAAAAAAAAAACTTTTTTGGACAGGATAAGATGTCTGGATGAGTAAAGTTACCTGAAGAGATCTGTATTAATTATGATAGACAGGGGATAAGTGATCTCTGTTTAAAAAATACAGATAGGAATAACTCCATAATGTATGCATTCTTGTCACAAGAAAATTCCACACACACTCTCTGTAAACCTGATTGTAACACAAAGTGATTGTTTTAACCTACCCACTTGTTATCGGACTTGTTTGCTATGCAAGTTGTACTTGATGTCACATGACAATAACACTTCCAATGCACCGTAGCCTATGATTCATTCTTTCTGTGTAATTATAAAGATTTATTAATTAAAATATTTTGTCTAGTAGCAAAGTAGCAAAAGAATTAGTATACTTGTCTAACCTAAACCATTATTTATAACCACCGCTTTCATTTCATGTGCATATCAATCGTATCAGAAGCATCGACTGAAATTGGTGACCGGAGTTACATTAAAGGTATCTGAAATAAGATTACAGTGAACGCCTGCTAGATTATCAGAAATAGTATCTGCCATAGCTATAGTATACTATTGTATAATGCTGACTATATACACAGACATTCTTGCTTATATCCGATACCTTACTGCGAACAGAATAATATCTGACAGCAGAAAATGTAGCTAGGCCTGTCTAACTATAATTAGACACCTCAAACAACCTGTAAGCCCATAGCATAGCAAGTGTAAGGCCAAGAAGGAACAAAAACACCCAGGGGACAAACTAGTATTCAAGTATTTATAATAATAATGCCTTCAGGGTCTCTGGAAGCATCATTGTTCCTCAGTCTATATTGTACTCTTTTCTTTTCTCTTGAAGAAAAGAGTGTGAGAGTGAGAGAGTGAGAGAGAGAGAGAGAGAGAGAGAGAGAGAGAGAGCGGGTATGAGGAGTTACCCTCCTCAGTGTAACTTTATCAATGTGGTTAAAAGCTGCATTTAAATAAATCATTCCTCTTGCTAATGGGTGGCCTCTCCATCATGGTTTCATTCTGTTTCCAATTAAAGAGCACAAAGGGAGTTATGGGGCAGCATGGATAGAAGCTGTCAGGTGTAAAATGCCATTCGGCCTCCTTCCATTACACTCTAGTGCAGTTGTGCATCTGGAGGCATTCAAGCAGTCATTCATAGGCAGAAAAAGAGCCTTTTGCTGTAGATGCATCGGAACTGGGTGATGAATGGAGACTGGTGTGGTGATTAAAAAAAGGTCCAAAAAGACTTTCATAAACTCCAGCGTGATTTGTATGGAAGGCATTTGAATTATGCTTTGGCAAGGAAAGATGAGGAGTCTTGTGGAAATTCAGTAAAACACATGCTGCTATTCTGAGGGTGTTACAACAAAGAATCATTGAAAACCTTCTATTAAAGGAGCTTCTCTATTAACAAGTGTATCAGTTCCCAAAGCCCTAGAGTGCTATTGACTTCAATACAGATGACTAGGCTCACCTCAGAAGCCTTTCCCTGTAGAAGCTATAGCATAAAACCACCAAGGGAGAACCGTTATGTATCTATTAAAGCCGGCTTGTGACAGTGATTTTAGCAAATGCACTATTAGAAATAATCTCAATAATATCTTATACTACTACTACTACTAATATTTCTAAATATGATTAATAAAAATGACTATGATATGCTCACACCATGCAAAAATTGGGGTTGTATAAACAACCCCACTCTCAGTATGATGCATTTTTGAAGCTGTTGTGTACAAGTAAAAGAAAAGTGCCTATTGTTCAAACTTGATCACTTGTTCAAATTCAACAATTACACTAAAGGCCTTGCTTGTTGCGGTTATGTTTCTTCATTGTAACTAGCGTATTTATAGCTGCCCTGGAAGTTTCGTGTCAGTATATGCTGTCCTTCTGTTGGTGGCTTTTTGATTTTAATTTAATTAAAATATATAAATAAGTAAATAAATATGACATTGGCAAACGTTTGTCGTCAGCTGTCTTTAGTCACAATGGCACTAAATCAATAAGGACACTAGCGCTCAAAAGTTTGGGATCACTCAAAATTTTTTTATAGTTTTCCAAGGAAACACACATGAAATTAGAGTGAATAGAAAATATAGTAAAAGAACAGGACATGCTGACATGTCAGAGTTAGAAATAATGATTTTGATGGAAATGATGAATGTTTTCTACAAACTTTGCCTTCATCAAAAAACCACCTTTTGCAGCAATTACAGCCGGGGCATTCTAGCTGTCAATTTTTCAAGATAATCTGATGAGATTTCACCCCATGCTTCCTGTAGCATCTCCCACAAGATGGACTGGCTTGATGGAGTCTTCCTCCGTAGCTGAAATATGCAAGTGATCCCAAACTTTTGAGCGGTAGTGTATGTCGGAAGCTCACCAATCTCAACCCATTACCAAAAAATTCTTTTACAATCTCCAGCTTAAGATCCTGAAATTATTAGGAGTGCAGGGTGCCTCTCAGGGTGAAAGCCAGACCCAAATGCAGGGATAACAAAACAAACACGATTTATGAACAAAATAACAAAGATACTAGGACAGGAAACACTAGGAAAACCTGGGCATAACAAAACTTGACTAGAAATGAAACCAAAAGTCCAAACAGACTGAAGGAACCAAACAAGAGGAAAACAAGAACTCGAAGACGAGGATGTTGTGCTGCAAAACGCAACGCGGCAGGGATAAATAGTGGAACCAATTACAAACACACAGGGAACAAGTATGCAGAGGTGGGAAGAAATCTATGGCAAGGGCAGGGCAAAGACACGACCCCTAGTATTCCGGCAGGGAAACATCCAATCAAACCCTGACAGGAATGGATTCCGAGCTACATATTTTACAATTTTATTTAAAAAAATACAAACACCCAATGTATGTAGTGCATGCAGCCAAGCTAATCATCAATCACAGTACAATCAACTCTAAAGTAAATCAACTCTTGAAATTAGACCAAAAACAACAAAATGGTTTTTGGGCCAAAATATTCTTCAGTGATCAAACGAAAATGCCATGTGCAATATAGTAACGTCAGAAATCTATCAGACATTAATGAGGCAGAAAGCCTTGATTTATCCCTTTTCCTTTAAAACTGGAGCGGATCATGCTCATGACACGGTCTAACAGGCAAGAGACATGACAGAATGTAATTTCATAACGTGAACGTGACAGCTTAATTGGGTGAATTTTCACAAATGAAGTACTGCTACAATGGCTCTTTTGAATACTGCATTGTGTGGCGTTCCAAAGAGTGCATCAAACCGTATGGTCCTCAGATGCACACAAAGTTGAACATGACAAATAACGTACAATAAAGCCCACACTTTAAAAAACATGAAAAGCAAACTTTTACAATGAGAAGTCTGTACGCTGAAGAGAATAACACTTAGCTGTGCAACGTTAAAATCTGAGATTCTTATTTTGGGTAGCAAATGAAATGTGTTTTATCTTGCATGGTATTCACTCATGTTCCATTGCAGGAGGTCATGTGTGACCGTAATGCTCAGACATGCACTCTACACTCTGGTGTGTTTATGTTTTTATTGGAATGAAACACTAAAAACTCCTAGAGGGCAGATACGGCCATGGCACACCATCTCTACATGCTTTCACAGGAATAGTAAACCGTCTTCAATGTGCCGTGTGCTAGAACTTTCTTTTCTATAAACTTTTCTTTCACCTCTTTCCCTTAGGTATACTGCTCTGGCCCTAAGTGACATTTCACTCAGAGTCAGACAGCAGACGAGCTACAGGTAGATAGTCGGGTTGTGTTACAAGCGTGGGTGTTAGGTTGAAGACTTTAAAACAGGACGCACCGTAAATGTAACTCTGTATAGTTTATGGAGATGATATCTCTCTGGCAGTTTTGCAGTCGGATTAGCCCTATCCCAGAGCTTTAGCTGGTAATAGATTGTGTTAACAAGCTCCTGAGCATTGAGGGCTTATGGTTATTAGGTTAGATTTATTAGTCAATTAAGATCCTGGAGTGAATGAAGGATGGAAGTGCTGAAGGCAGCATGGCAGGCTGAAGATGAATGTGTCGTGGGAAGTGGTTTGAGCTACGGAAGACTTACTTCATACTGCTTAATGATTCCGTATGTCTGGATGGGTTCTCGCCATTTGAGAGCGATCTTCTCTTCGTATGTACTTCCCTGGATGGATTCAAGGGGCACAGCGCCTGGTACTGAAATGCAAAGTAAATGAGGTATTCATTTGGATATATCAGTTGGTAAAGGTGTATCTGGGCTCTTTCATGCTCTAAATACTAAATACTATCATACACCCGTATGCTAGACAAGCAACTTCACAGTTTTAACTTTTTTCAATTGCAGGTGTGATCATAGTACTACATATAACTGCATAAGTCATGGTCAAAAGGAATATTCAAATAGTGAAGGTTCTTTTAGCTCTCGCTCCGCTCTGAAGAACCTTCACTACATATTTACTCTGACCTTGGGATAACCTTGTTATCTTGTTACAGACTCTCAGTCTTAACTGACTGTTTCATCCCAAAGGCAATTGTAGAACAGGCTAAAATAAACCAAAGGAAAGTGTCTTGCTTGCACACCATATACAACACAGCAAAACAAAATACTGCTCAGGTCAAGGATGGATCAGAAGGGACAAATACAACAGAAGTGAAAAAATGAAGAAGCAGAATTTTTCATTTCCGTAATCAAAGGAAAAGGTCATTGTTCATTCGTTCTATCTGAATAGCTAAGATGCTCGACAGGGAGCTGCTATCGTAATTGGCACTATTCATACATTCAAACTACTCAATATCCGGCCATGATTTAGATGGAAAGCCGATACCCTCTGAAACCCTTCGGTGGATAAAGTTCAATCAATATAAAGTACATTAACTCAGGCAGTTACTATTAATCTTTTACAAATTTAATCTTAAACTTGTCTCTATTAAGGAGTAAGTAGTTAAATAAAGCAGCAGTGCCACTAAAACAGATAATCACAAGCTGACGTGAAAATTTCATAATCAGATTAAAAAGCTGAATTAAGATCTTCACCATCCTCGTCTGTGAGAACGTCCAGCTCCTGACTCTCCTTTTCGCCCTCTCGGTTCCGCAGCACCAGCTTGACGCTGACGTTGGTGTAAGGCGACAGGTTGCGGATGGTGTGCTGCGGGGTCGGGCTCTGCAACTCGTAACACACCTCCTCTCGTGTCTCCTCCTTGCCGTTCACTTTGTAGCGGTACTCCACTGTCAGGTTGTAGGTGTGGCACCGGGTCACGTT
This sequence comes from Hemibagrus wyckioides, assembly GCF_019097595.1. NCBI lineage: Eukaryota > Metazoa > Chordata > Actinopteri > Siluriformes > Bagridae > Hemibagrus > Hemibagrus wyckioides. The sequence goes on along the minus strand of NC_080710.1, from coordinate 23,619,712 downwards.
GTAGCCGAACGGCTCCCAGCGTACGGTGATCTGCCTGGATTTGATATCCACCACCTCCAACCGCCGAGGGCCGTGCATTGGGTCTAAGAGAGGAGATGATGGGAGATCATTTATTACTGAGCTACTAAAATACAACAGACTGGAGTGATAAAATAAATGCGGAAAACATGATGCTGGTTAAGGACGAAAATCAGATAAATATGCTTTTTTATTTAGTGTTATTAAATAGAAACTATAAACAGAATTATATGCATGCAGCTTTATCTATACTGTCTGGCTTTTGACTACAGCACAGTTATAATCAGCTTTTTTATTTATTTTTTTATCTTTCTTGTGCTGGAACAAAAGATGCAATGCACCGTTGGCCATGAAAAACCAGGTAGCTAATAATCTTATTATTTATGGTACAGTGAATGACAGAGATGATGGATATTGTTCCATGGCACACTCACACTTCCTGTGCTTTATATGCACAGATCAAATTGTATATTCATTCCACCATGCAGATGCAGATGTCATCTCATTTTTCTTGTTTTTTTATTTTTTTATTTTTTATTTTATACACATGGAAAAAATCCTTACTGGGCACCGCACACATGATTGACTTTCTTTTTTCTCACTTTTTATATATAAAATTCATGAATTTATATACACAATTCATTCATCTTCAGTAATCATTTTAGGCTTCAGTAACCATTTCATGTAGTAGGCTCCAGATCCGCTGGAAGTAGTTACAGAAGATAAAATGAATGAGAATGCAGGTGTGTGAGTTAATATACCAACAAGCAGCAAACGTTACAGTTTCTAAAAACATGTAAAGAAGAGATTTTCTCTCCACTCTGTTACTGTGCACCAGTGCAGATATACGTAAGTTCATATTGTCAGCCTAACCCTCAGCCTTTATACTGACACACTAAACAACCGTTCCTGATCTCACTATGTGCCTGAGTGCCGTACATGCACATTTACAGTATCTTTTCTCTGTTGGTTTAGGGTAGGCTGCTCCAATAAGAGCGTCTCCTCCATCCCAGGCCTGGCTGGATGAACCCTGTCAGGGTTCAGCTCCCATTTGCAGAGAACTTCTCCAGAGCAGACAAGCAGCTCAGGTTCTTTCCCCATCAGGTCTAATGAGAGACACATGCTGCCTGCACACACCCAGCACAGGCTCCCAGAGGAACTCCAGGTCTGGTAATAGGATCAATTTCCATCCCGGCTTCAATTTGTGGACCATTTCTGAGGAATTTAGCTTGGAAACACTACTTGCAGGGCATCTTGTTCTCTCATAGGTTGCTATTTCAAAGGACAATGGGATGTAACGGCTAGGTAATCTGGTGTGCTAGTAGTACACCCTGATGTGGACTGACGAGATCTAACAGCCTCCTGCTCCTGTTTTTTAAACAGTCACTGTTACAAACCATTAAGGCGAAGTGATCTCACACAAACCTTTCACAATTATCCAACACTCCATGAAAAGAAATAAACAATCCACAGTATGTTGTACTGTGCTGCCTCACATTCCAGATCATAAGGAGGAAAAGTTTCTTTTTAAGATTTTTGACATGAGCATGAATAAAAAGCATTACATCTGAAGAGCTAATTTCTCTCAGGGTCTGTAAAAACGTTTTAGTGCATTATATTTTATTTGGCACATGTATAACCTGAAGATTAAAACAAGAGGTTAGAAATTGGAAACTTTAATTAGTGTCCTTGTAATAAAGCTCTGAAGGAGAGTGTGTTACGGCATTGGAGGATATTTGCAGTGAGTAGGTAGATCGTAACGAGTGGACATGGCATTAATCACTAAAACCATGCACTCTAATTAAAAAGGTGAAGGTAATCCAATAATCACTTTCAAGGCAGCATTTAATCAACTACAAACCACCATCAAACACATCTAGAAAAACGTTCAGTGAAAGTTGCCTTTGTTTATTTTCTTTCCACCTTTCTTTCCACCTCAGGGGTCACTGTGGCAACAGGATGAGAAGGTCAGTCCAGACTTCTCACTCCCTAACGACAGATTCTTGCTTTTATGGGAGATCCCCAGACCAACTCTGAGATCTGTCCAGCAGGTTCTGTCTATGCAACAGGGTCTCCATGGAGTGGTATGTGCCTGGCATAGCTGTTGCCAGAGCCAGCCAGAAGACATACTTGTAGGGAACCACCTCAACTGGCTCCTCTCCATTCAGAGACAAGATGAAGTAGTTCTAGTCCAAGGCAGTCCTGGAATGCCAAGTTGTAAAAAGTCAAAATCCTTCTTTAGTTTTTCTTGGTACACAGTGCTTAAAACTTTAAGGCACCTGGAAAATCCTGCTGATCGCCCTGTCGTCCTGCTTTACCCATATCCTATAGTTATTTTTGCTATTTAAATCATGTAGTAGACATACGGGATAAAAAGAATGATGGAGAGAAACAGATCTGCTACAGTATCAGTGAAGGTCACATATTTCAAACACAGCTGCTTGCATATAGTCTGATTAACGTGACTGCCATAATCTGCGTACTATTAAATTTCAAAAGGAATGAAACATACGTGATATAATTCATTAAGAGCACAGTATTCAACAACACAGATCCCGAGAGAGCAGCGACATCTTTCTCAATAGACCCGTTTACGTTGAATTCATATAGAAAAGCAGTTTCCTCGCACAAAGGAACTCAAAGTTCCCTTGCCTGCTGTTACGCCACAAGGAAATAAATGTATCTGCTGAACTAAGTGCAACCGTGGGTTTACAGCCTCTTCCATCACAACAGAGACGTTGATGCTGAAAGGACGGAGATGGCTTTCTGAGCAGGTGCGTGATTGGAAGATGCAAACAATGCCTTTTCTGTTCCTGCAGCCTTTGATGGCACTCCACAAGAGCCCATGACTACAGTCAGATGAGGGTTTGAGAAAGCCTCACAGCATGAGAGGCAGGCCTTGTGCTCTTTGAAATGCTTTTGGCACAGAATGGCAGCAAACATCATCTCTGACTGTCAGGGACAACAACAGACATTATATTATATCAGACTACAACAGTGAAACAGGCTAAATGAAACAGCTGGCAAGAGATCTATAAGATGAGACGTGCAAATTGGTTGCTTGTTACTCTGCTTGCCGAACACTGAGCTGCATTTAAATGCATAATTCACTGCCACTGACAAGGTTAGGGGAAGCGTAGATTACAGCACACTGCCAGCAAAGTAAATGATTTCAGTTTGTCATAGTGGTGTGGGAGGATCTAAAAAGCAGTGCTTTACATGTAGATTTGGCTTTCAGGTGAAGTCAGTGGTTGTCTTGTGGAATGCTAGGTGAAAGGGGTCCATGTAAAAAGGTCTACAACACAGTCTTGATTCTTTATGTGTTTTTTGGCATCAGAGAGTGTATATATGCAAGAAGTAAGAAAAGCGAAGATAAAGTTTAGCCATTTCGATAATCAAAGTTCTCAGCAACATGATGCCGCAGGTCTGGGATCGGAGTTCTTTCTGAGCCTGCGTAGGTTTCCTCAGTGTTCTCCAGTTTCCTTCTACCTACCAAAAATATGTTGCACATGAACTGGCGATCTCTGAAAAGTTACCCCTATTTGCAAATGGGTGAGTCAGTAATTGTTTGATTGTTTGTGTGTGTGTGTGTGTGTGTGTAGACTAGCATCCCATTCAGGGTGTATTCTTGCCTCATGAACAGTTTTCCCTGTGAGAGTCTTTAGATCCATCATGACCCTGACCAGGATAAAAAGGTTACAAAAGAAGTATGAATGATGAATAAATAAAGGCTCTGCCTTTATCTATTAGAACCCAAAAAACCTGCTGAAGAATAGAGTGAAAAACTGCTTAAAACTGCTTGGATACGTTATTGTAAAAGGAGAAACTGGCGGATTTTCTTTTCAATGCAATGCACTCTTTCATTCATATCTCCATCTCGAACATCGATAAAAGCATAGCGCCATATCGCGCGGTGTGAGAGTGGAAATGAAGAGTGGGAATGTGAGAGGAGGTCGAACTGGATGCCCTGTAATGGCTGCCGGCTGCTTTTGTGAGATGATGGCAATGGGTCTGATTGAGAGGTGACTTGGGTAGAGGAAAGTGCTATCTGCAGAGCGAGCGGGTGAAATTCCACTGCTGATTTTGAAAAGCGGTGATGAGTCTGAAACACTCTGTGCGTTACAGAGATCCTGAGATGTGAGAGAGAGTTCACTGCTGTAGCAGACAAGAGAAGCATTTCCATTCAGGACAGAGTGACTTAGTAAATGAGTTACACATGGCACAGTTACTTATCTAAATCCAGATCTTTTGGTACCTTGCTTGAGTAGCTGTGTCTGTTTTCGTTTTCGGTATCGCAATGTGTAATGACACCTGTGAAAGGGGCAGGAGTTCTCTGGGGGATGAGGGCACTGATATCATTTCCCTTACAGAGGTAACACTCACACAAAATTGCTCTAATTTCTGACTTAGCTTGCTCTTTTACCTTTTTGTGTTCAGTGTTCTGTGAAGGGACATAAAATAGCAGAGACCACACACAGAGATTTGTGGGTTAAGTACTTAAACCATACTTTTTGGTAGTACAGTGATTCTAGCTAGCTAGCATTATATTGTTTTTGTGTGCTTTTATATGTTTTTTTTTTGTTTTTTGACCAATCAATAGCCTCAATTATTTATTTCTCCACTCTGTACTTATTCAGTTATTCCTGTTTCTACTCTGTCCTTATCTGGCGCTCTTGGTACTAAAAGAGTAGCCGAATTCCCAATTCAGTGCTTGGGTAAAGTGCGGGTCACATGATGAAAGAATTATTGTGGATATGGTGCTATATCACGCTATACTGCACTGCCCCTATACTACATTATCCTTCACTAAGAGGTATCATAAACATAATCAAGCTCTTAGAGAAACAATTAGTATTCACTGCAAATTCTAAATGATTAGTTGACAAAAGTTTCTTAGTCATAACACTAAAAACCCCATTTTTTAAAATCTCCCCTCATAAATGCCCAGTGCACTGAGCACACCAATAACTCACACTACTCTGGTGGATAACCTTCAACCTCACCAGAGCATCTATGAGGCCAATGAGGTCATCTCTATTAAAATATATCACAGAGGGCATTCATGGGGCCACTCAAAACAAGTTACACATCATAATTACACAAGAGAGGCCATTTGGAGGCCATGCTCCAGCCAGCAGCACGGACTGGAGCAAAAATGTGCCCTGCATAATGTCACAGGGGCAGTAAAACAAATTACTGTGCAATCCTTTGCCATAAAAGCACAAATATTCAAACAAATGACACGTTTTTATGAATCGTCTGATATTTGATTGCAGTAGAACGGACACGGTTAATCTGAAAATCCTGAGACTGTGATATTGTCGGAAAAACTGTTTAAGTAAAGTTGATTTCCCACTCTGCTTAATATTCTATGGAGAGATTGCTTTAAAAAAAAAACGAGAAAATTTGCAAAGCATTAATATGTTTCATTTCACATTTACATTTCTGGTATTTGGCAGACGTTCTTATACAGAGTGACGTACAAAAGTGCTTCGAAGTCTTTATCAATGAATACAACAATACTAGTTCAGTAGGTCACAGACTTAGGGTACCATCAGCTTAAAAATTGTGTTGTGAGTTTTTTTTTACACACAACATACAACAATATATAAAATAAACAGGGAAAAATAAGAGCTGGTTCAAGTGTTTCACGAAGAGGTAGGTCTTCAGCCGTGGTTTGACAACAGTCAGTGACTCGGCTGGACGGACATCTAGGGGAAGTTCATTCCACTACCTCGGTGTCAGAACAGAGAAGAGTCTAGATGTATAACTACCTCTTACCCTGAGAGATGGTGGGGTCGAGCAGTGCTAGTGGATCTGAGGGACGTTCAGTGCGAGGAGTAATAAGAGCTTTGAGGTAAGAGGGTCAATTTTAATTTTCTACATATAATCACTACAACACACCACCGCTCAAAAAAGTCATCAATCATCATTTGTTCCAAAGACAGGTACTGGGAAACATCTCAATTACATTTTTAAGCTATTGAATTCCTCCACGCTTTTTCTGCTGGTCATAACTCACAGTGACAAAGACTAAAGCGTGTAACAGCCTATTGATTAGCCTAAGCTGTGCAGCACAAAGCAAAAACTCTACCAGACAAACTGTTGTTTATTCGCACACATTATCTTTTGCTGATGCTCTCTTGTGTGTGTGGGGGGGGGGGGGTGGGAAGAGAAAAGTGAGAGATAGGGAACAAGAAAGCTTTGTGTTTATAGTAAGAAAGTCTAGAGACTAATGAATCTGGTAGATTGCTAACAAAATTACTTTACAATTTACAGAGAAATAGATCAGTAACTAATCTTCTTCAAATGCACGTGCACACACACACAAATGTGAAATGCTGAAGTCCTTCATTAAGAGGCACATGAATGCTGTCACATTAGACTCCTAAGCGTTTTAATGCAATTATTTATACAGATAAATAATTCTATAAGTAACACCTAACTTTAGTCTTAACTAAACAGTAACCAAACTAAACAAAAAAAGTCTTCTCAATCAACTGAATTAAATTTTTACTTTACAACAATGCAGTTTGTTTTGTGAGGACCAGCGATATGATCTCCAAATTTTGTTTTACTCTCATTATGGGGAAATTTCTCCTCACAAAAGTGAAAAACATACGCAAATGAACACACCATCTGCTTATGGAAGCCCGGTACTCTGTGTGGGTTACATGGAGTGAGTTCTATCAGGTGTGTGAGGATGCTCTGCCATGTGGTTCTGTCTGCTGAGAATAATGCAAATGACCATCGGGTTTCGGGGTGCAAAGCAATATGGCCAAAGCCTTAAAAACTACTGCTTAACACGATAAATACGCCCACTTTCCAACACTGGGAAATTCTTAACAATAACAAATTTGATTAAACTTTTTTCAAAACAAACTTTTTGATTAGAAACTTAGTTAAGGTTCAGACCAGACTAACGTTTTTGTATCTCCTTATAATTTTTCCAGGTTCCCATTCCCCAAATACCTACTTTCAAGAAGAAGCCTCTATTTCATTTGTGCATCATAGTACAGTGAAAATCTTTCTTCACATATCATAGCAGATGAGGAAGCTGGTGTGGACAGTGTTGGCTTCTGATCAGTAACACACAGCTTTTAATCACTGAGCCACCAAACCCAACTCCCATACAGGTAATAAACGCCTCCTACTAATTACAGGCAATACCTACAGTGCTGTAGACACCTAGAACATCAGTGCCTAATGCAAGCTTGTGTTTTAGTTGCTTTGCATTTTTGTGTCAGGTCTTGAGAACAGGATAAGTGGTTTAAAGCTGCCCATAAATCTTCAGAAAGGATGCTTAAGGCCCATCATGAAGGAGCTTGAATGACTTCAATCAGAAAAAGGACCAATCCAGGCTCTCGTTCAGGTAATAGCTTCAAGGATCTGACACTTTTCTGTCATGAAAATTGAGGGTGAGGGGTCAAGGTTGACTGAGAAGTGAATTTCATTATGCCTTAAGTCTCAGCTAAAGGGCTTTGCACAGATACCCATCATAAATTTCGTAATAGATAGCAAGGAAACTGGATTTTTTTATTACCCTGTGCTTAGAAAGAGATAGTGGACATGTAGGTGACAGATGATGTCCTCCATATTTTGCTGAAGATAGATGTGAGAAGATGCTAATAACCAAAAGACACGGTCAGTGTAGCGTTTTTTATTGCCCACATGCTTCAGCGCCGAATTTTCTGTTCGGGTTAAGAGCCGCTGATATATGGATTGCTTTAGTATTTCATTCAGTGGCTATATTACATTTCTCCTGAGTCCTGCCAATGCAATCAAATAATTCTAATTTGACATTTAGGTGGCACCTATTCACATCTACCAAAGGCTTGACATTTAAATAACGCTGCCTGTCATTAGCATCTCATTATGGCCTTTTTGAACAGTGGTAATGGGTTGCACAGGCAACCTTTTGTCATTGCAGCCTCAACTGTCCACTACACATGCCGAACGGATTCACACAGGAGAAAACTGGAGCTTCAATTGTAACATGAACATGCCTGAGTAGAAAGGAACGCAATAATCCTGACGTCTCTTCCGACTACCTGCTCTGAAGCCTCTGAATGGCCTTCCTAAAGCACGGAGAGCACTGGAACAGAATAAAGGTATTAGTCCTGGATGAAGGAGAACAAATTGGCTGTGGAGATGGACGTACTTTTTTTCTCCTGAATAGGTCGGTTGATTAAATGGGCGCGGAGCGATAGAGAGATGTTATCTGCTTTTTGTCCTCTTCAGCAAGCCAGAACGACACTTGTGGTCCAGCAGATCAATGTTTGCCTTATCAGTGCAAGGCTTTCTACAGGATAGTGATCTAGGTGTCTTGTGAAAGTGCTCTGCTAAAACAAATGCTAAAAAAATTGATCATATCCTTACACAAACAAATTCAATAAAGGAATTAAACTCAAATGTAGCTCTATATTACAAACAAACTGACCTAGGTTTAAGAGTGAAAGATCATTCCAAGCTTTTTTAATTGAAACTTTAATTTCTCTCGAACTTGGTCATCTGCCATCCCACCAGCCAGCCCTCTCTTATCATATGACAGCTATCAAAAGCTGGAGGGTGACACGTCCTTCCTCCAAGGCACATACTGCATCGTTTCAAACTGCTGCATCATAGGACAGCATAAGAAACAATTTCCCTGAGGGGATCAATAAAATATTCTGTTTCTGAAATACAGAGAAAAGTGCTATCTACCCCCTTAAGAAACACAGAAGAAAGTGCTATCTACCCTCTTCCACATACACAGATGCCCATGATTGGCTAGTGTCACTGTGATTGACAGGTGAGACAAAGTATTATAACATTATGTTTAAGCTTTTATTAAATAAAAAAGAGGTTAATGTTTGATTTTTTTTGGTATTTCTGAAGTAAAACATTATATCCATACAGATGCTCGCTTGCTAGTATTGACATCAGGAAGTGACATCACAACTGAGGTGTGGTTTTGTTTAAAAAGATGATAGTACCTGTGTCATCCTTAACACACTCTCTAGGATGGCTCAGTGTGCTTAGCTTCCTAAAGGATTTCTACTTGAAACTCTTTCTGATAGAAAAGCTTTCTCTTGTAGAGTTTTACATACAGCTTCTCCCAGAGGCACAACCCAAGAACCCTTGATGGGTCTATTTTTTCCCCCCAAGAGTGTACTCTTTCAACCACAGACCTTCATATACATTACAATTTCATGTCAGTGTGAATATATTTCAGCAGTAGTTATATCTCTGAGGGTTTTTTTTTTATGGTCAAATTATATTTTATTCCTAACAAGCCAATGGCATCACTTCAGCAGCAGTAACAGATGAGTGAAAAGAGCAATTTTGAGTTGCTAAGCGACAGTACACTGTGTGCTTGTTTTTGCACAATAGAAAATCATGTTTATCTTCAGCTGTTTAGTTTCACTCTGGAGCATCGTGTTATATGTGGAATAGGTTTGGAAAAGTTTGTGTGTGTGTGTGTGTGTGTGTGTATGTGTTTGGCCCTGAATCTAGTTAACAAGGTTATGGGAATAAATATTTGTGCCATTTTCAAAGTGAACTGAAAAAAAAAGAGTGTACCGCTACCACAATAATTGACATTTGTTATATTGATTGCATTTTTAGAAAACCAGAGCTCAATAGTGGATAGAAATCAGCTGTCTGCATGACTGTCTTCATCCAAAGCAATATATGTAATCTTATGTTACTGCTGAGAGAAACAAACTAAACCAAAATCCTAGCATAGAGAAAACTAAAATTCCAAGCAAATTCATTTGTATTGCGTATATGGGAAATAAGTTCTATTTCTGGCACTGAGGTTTTTGGTTGCATGTAAACTAACATCATACCATGATATCGGTTATATGCCACTGCCATACCAGATGTTAAGCCACTGCCACAACAGATGCGAGGCCACACCAGTTGTTAGGCCACTGCCACAGCAGATGTTAGGCCACTGCCAAACCAGATATTAGGCCATTGCTACACCACATGTTAGGCCACACCAGATGTTAGGCCACTGCCACACCAAATGTTAGGCCACTGCCAAAACCAGATATTAGGCCATTGCTACACCACATGTTAGGCGACACGTTAGGTCACTGCTATACCAGATGTTAGGCCATTGCTAAACCAGATATTAAGCCATTGCTCCACCACGTTAGGGCACACCAGATGTTAGGCCACTGCCACACGAAATGTTAGGCCACTGCCAAAACCAGATATTAGGCCATTGCTACACCACATGTTAGGCCACACATTAGGTCACTGCCACACCAGATATTAGGCTACTGCAACACCAGATGTCAGGCTACTGCCACACTAGATGTTAGGCTAGTACCACACTAGATGTTAGGCCACTGCCACACCAGGTATTAAGCCATTGCTACACCACGTTAGGCCACTGCCACACTACATTTTAGGCAACTGCCTGACCAGATGTTAGACTACACCAGATGTCAGGCCACTGCCACACCAGATTTCCTCCATTCTGTTTTCAAAGCTGGTGCAGGTATTTTGGAGAGAATTAAAAAAAAAAGTAGGCTAGTTAGCTATTCAGCAAAGAAACCATTCCAAACGTGACTGCTGTTTAATAATAACTACTCTATATTTTGACCAGAGGCAGCATAGTCTCATTCTCATTTTCAATTGGCTTACACAACAGAGGATTGAGAAAACAAGCTCATTTAGATAATGTCAGTGGAAAGTGAAGGTAAATTGTTACCAATGCACATCATCAACAATAAAACCGCTTTCACCTGTCAGGGTGAATTTTTCATTTGGTCTGATCACTGCTTTAGCTGCAGATGTTTGGAAGATTTGAGGACAGATATGAAGGTGTATCATGTATCTCTGCTGCAGTAATGAGAATTTAGAATTAGTACTTATGTTGTATTTGTATTCTTGCTATGTTATTTTTCACAAAACATCCAAACACACATGGTGTTTTGGGGATAATCAGGCCCAAACTGATTGTATACTGTTTCAACTGTCCTGGAAAGTTAGATTCAGGGATTTTGGAGCCGAACTGTGACAGCACTGATGTGCCTGTTAACACAGAGAAGCGACAGCGCTTCATGTTGACTGAACGTCCACTGACAGACATGTCTCTAGAACGCAGAAAGGAAGCACTAGCGCTCTGATCACAGAGGCCTGTCGAGGATGCTTTTATAGAAAAGGCAACAAACGGGGCGCTTATCAAAAGCACATCCTAAGGCAGAGTGCCACTCGAGGATGCATTTCATGCTTGTGTCAGATTCTCACCTGCCTTCAGTGTGATCTCTGTCACTTAATTTGATTGCTCTGGAGGCATGGAGCACTGGCCCAGCTGGGAGAGAGAACACCAGTGATTCAATATCAGCACCCTGATTTCTCTCTTCTATTATTAAAAAAAATCAGCGCTGAAAAAAAAAGGCCAGCAAGAGGATTTATGCAATATCAACACCACCATCTGGGTAATAACGAGGCTTTCATCCTTATCAAAGGCCTTTTCATAGCTGACGGAAGCAGAGCAATAATGATGGCTTTTGACAACCGACAATCAAACCATGATTTCTCTACCAAGTGTGTTCTGCTACACAATGGCACCGCTGCAAAGATGGCACACTCCTCACGGCACTGCATGTCACAGTGAGAGCTGCTTTCCGGCACAAACCCTCCCTGAAAACAGCCCAAGACTGGGGCACATCTGCCATTTTTTTATTCATAGAAGCTCGGGTCCCAAAAGGTTGGCTTTGATGCGTCTTCGTTCACTTCCTGTACTGATGTCTGTTTCTTTGTGAATAATGCGAGCTGATGTCACGGTTGCCATGGAGGGAAATTTGTTGGATGAAGTGTGCTTTTGCATCCACTAGAGAGCCAAAGTTATAAAGTGAATATTTTGGGACTTTGCGTATTATCTGCAAGACTGTAACCCACTTTAGGCAATAAAACATTGATATATTATCAAGTACATCTGTATTTCTGATGTAGGAAGGAATGTACTCAGTGTACGTTTATATAATGTATTGCTTTGGGGTGCACATTACAAACAAATATCATACAGTCATAACACTGTAATGGAGTGGAATTTTAATAAGTCCCACAGTTATATTTAAAGCACAGTGGTGAGGCCATGATATTGAGAAACGTCGTTTGTGCTAGAATGAATAAAAACTTTATTATCATTATGCAGATTGCACAATGAAATAAGGTATAACACAATACCACTATCTCTATTTGTTTGCTGCTCCAAGCAATAAATATGAACGCTACCACTATGCCCCTATTCTGGAAAAAAAACTATGGGGTGAATTCAGAAAGATCATGACAGTTCCTCAACCTCAGCTAGATTACATTTTGTTTGAACCTGCCAATGACTATCAATCCATCCATCCATTCATCCATCCTCTGCACCGCTTATCAAACTAGGAACCTGAAGCCTATCCCAGAAAACTCGGGGAACAAGGTAGGGTACACTCCGGACAGGATGCCAGTCTATCTACTGTATTCTAGTTAGATACAGACACTGAAAGAGGTTCTGCTGTTCTGCTGAGGTAATGCTGTGCATATCATCTCAGTTTCTTTAGACAACTAGAGCAATCATGCACTCTAGGACATTTTTTGTCTTATGCAATTTTTCAGTAGAAATGCATGTTGTTGAAGCCAGTCATGTGAAAATGAGAGATTTCAAGAGAATTAAAGCTCAGGTCAGATGAGGCCTTGCTTGAGCAGACAGATACATGTCTGAGGTGTGCTCTCATCAGCAGCAGTGCCTGCAGGTCAGTGTCTCTGGACATGAACAGAGGTGTTATCCTGAGAAATAGCCTATGAAAGCTCTATTTAAGGAATGTTCTGGGTTTGAACCATAGACAGCATAATGATGTCTGGAAGCATGCTATAAGACTCCAGCTCTTTGTGGGGAGTTGGGGGGATAAACATGGTTCCTGGGCATTCTGAAATCCTAGATCTGATGATTAATAAGGGCAGCTTGGGGGAGAGAAAGGGCAAGAGCGGGCCAAGGATTCCTGGAAAATGAGCTTTAGCTTTAAGGGAAGTGCTGATCTGCTTTAAAGAACTGGAGATGGGGAAGCCTTTCAAAGACTTTTGGAAGGATCAGGAGGCTACAAAGGAAGTTTTTCTCACTGTTATGTGCAAAAACACACAATTCACACAAACTCACATCCATATTTGCTCTAGACAATTCTATATATGAACGAACTACAAGGTTAAACCTTCATACATGCTATGCACATAAAACACACCCCATACACATAAAAGCCTTTCCAAACAGTGAAGCATGTTCCCTAGTGATCTGGGACGACAGTAGGTCATGGCGTATCAAGTTAACCTTGTTTGAAGCCCGGCATTCCAGTTGCATTCTCACCCTTATTTAATTACACATGGCCATGTAGTATATTAGCATCTGCTGGCTTGACATTCACCTTCGTAGAATAAAAAAAATCTGATTATCTCTGGGAAATCTGCTGTCTTCATGAAGAAAATTCAGGGCAAAATCAAAATGGTACCTGACTAAAAATGTGCGAACCTGTGAGACCTGTGAATTCTTAAAAAAAAAAAAAGGTCTCATTTAACACCCTTAAGGTTCTATATTAATAAATCTGCTAATATTAAGAAATATAAGAAAAGTCCATGGTATTAAAGCTGTGAATAATGGAAGAACGGCTGAAATTGGCTATAACGAAGGCCAAAGCGGAGCTGAATCTGTGCATATAGGCCTGATCGGAACCGCAGGCTATACGTTAATAAAATTCAGAGCTGCTGTAAATGAGAGGATGTTTCCTTCATTTCCTCCAAGCATTCCATATTCGATCTTCCTCTCATACATATTAGACCCCCCCGACCACCACCACCACCAGTAAAATGTAACCATATAACTGGACTTAGGGATGCCTGCATGCTGACTCCTGTAACTCCAGCGCTGTGTAACCCGGGGCACATCCATAAATGCGCTTAGTGTGGAAGCTAAAGTAGCCTCATGCTCCATTGGGTCATCCATTTGAGAAAAATGATGCCACCGGTTGGAGATGGCCCTAAACCTAATAAAGGGGATGAAGGAACGAGTGAACGTCCGGCCGCTAAGAATACCCCGGTCTCTATTGTACTCGAGACTGAGACGTAAGAAACATATTCTCTCTATTTCCCTTTTCTCCTTTAAGTCTTTCTATTTATCAGCATCCAGGGTGTTATTGTCAAGATAAATAACGGCATAACACTACTCTTGCAAGAGAAGATGAGTATGTCAGCTTTCATTTGGGCAGCAGTAACAGCTATTGAGCAACATATGCAGAGGAGCTGATGCAGGACAGACGAGAGGGAAAAAGAACAGGAAATTGCATTGCCTGTTCAATAGGCCAATGAGATTAGGCAGAAAGAAAAATTATCATAGAAATGATATTTTTGAGACCTTGTCAAAAAAAAAAGCTGATTGTATTCAGGACATGGAAGAATTGTCACAATAAAAACACAATAAAACATCTTTTTGTTCCTTAAAATGAAATGCATGCTTAAAAAAAAAGCCCTCTTCCTTGAAAATGTGATTTTCTCATTGTTTTTGTGTGGCTATTACAATGCACAGCACATACTGTGTGTATTCCTTGACTACGCTCAATGACATAGTGCATGGCTGTGTGCACACTGTACATGAAACAGGAATTTTATGCATTCTCTGGTACTCTAACAGAAGTTCCTCCAAGGCTATGAAGCTGCCAGGAATGTCATTAGTATTCATAGCTCACACTCGTTCCCCAGGTCCCTGCACATGTTTAGAAATGTCTTGTTTTCAGAGGACACATTGTAATGTGCTAAACTGCACTGTATGTAACTCGTTATATAAATAATAAGTTGAAACAGATAGGTTGAACGGACTTCTCTAGCAATTTTATCTTTACAGAAAAGTTGGGAGTGAATAGTAATAATGAATATGATTATAGGTATGGAATTCTATGTGACAGAAAGCGTAATATGTTACACTATGATGAGATGTAAAGCCCCAGGAAAAGCCGGCGAGTTCAATGCTCATATGTATGATTTGCATTTCTATAATTTCTATGGGCAGTACTGAACACACACACACACACAAAAGAAACATCTATCCATCCATTTTCTGTACCACTTATCCTACGCAGGGTCACAGGGAGCTTATCTCAGGGGATACCCTGGAAGGGGTGCTGACCCACTGCAGGACATAATCTTACACACATTCACTCACTCACACACTATGGACAATTTAGAGATGTCAATCAGTCTACAACGCATGTCTTTGAACTAGGGGAGGAAACCAGAATACACAGAGGAAACCCTTAAAGCACAGGGAGAACATGCAAATGCCACACACACAGGACAATGAAAGAAATTCTGCAGAGTTTTCCTGAGCAAACCATCTCATTTTGCTCAGAACAGGGACAAATCCAGGGACAAGGGACAAATCAGGGACAAATCCTTTTAGACTAATCAGTACATTTCTGAAATGGTTTTGCATTCTGCAGTTTCTAGGTAGCTTAGTGGTTAAGGAGTTTGACTAATAATCAGTGGGTTGTAAGTTTGAATCCCAAAACCACCAAGCTGAGCCCCTGAGCAAGGCCCTTAACCCTCCATTTTTCTCTTGTATAAAAATATATGAGATAAAATGTAAGTCGCTCTGGATAAGGCTGTCTGCCATACGCTGAAAAATAACAACGAGTAATAGCAGTTTAACCGGAATAATACTCTAAAGCAGATAATCTTTCTATCTTTATTTTAGTTATTTATAACCAAATTCCACAGCAGCATGTCCTGCTGTGTTTTATTCAGTCAATTCATTCATTCAGTCAATCTTTCTCATTTCCTATTCCTATATCAGCTACTAGTGTGAAGAGAGAAGAAAGAGTGTAGATGCCAGACTTGAAACAATGTACTCACTGGGTGTGAGTTTATATGAAATCCATGTTTAAGGACAACGAGAGCAGTTATCCAAAGTTATCTCCAGCAGGCGTGTTGTGTTTACAGGCCTGTGAGGGATTGGAGTTACAGTAATCGAGATGTCACTGTGCTTTATAATCCAATAATGGACAAGGCTTTGCTTGGCTATCTGTTTGGCTTGGGCTTAGGTTGTGGAAATAAACCACCAGTGGCACCAGTGGAACCATGTGTGTGTGTGTGTGTGTGTGTGTTTGCATTTCATGGAGGCAGGGAACTTTCTTCTTGTGCATTCAGCACAAACTCCATTCCTTTAAAGAGGCTGAAACCCCAGCAACTCTGGGTTTCCATCTGAAAGCGTAAGGCCTGAATGGTTTTACAAGGCAATCTGCACATCTCCCCCATGTGTGAGCGTGCACCGTCAGCAGCCTGTAGCACAATAATGTGCTTCGTGGTCAGAGAACAGAATGGCAAGGCGGAGAAGGCGGCTGCAGCAGCAGCAGCAGTAGTAGCAGTGTGGGGGGGGAGCTCACGATGATCATCAGAGGACGAGCAGAGTTGTTCTGCTTCTCCACCAATCTGTCTGCAGAGGACAGCTCCCTCAGGTAGTGATTGGGGTCAGGGTGGGCGTGTATACGGGTCTCATGCGCGGTTACCGCGGCCTGCTTTTGCCCGTCGCAGCTGTTGAGAGAGAGAGTGCCGAAACACTGTGAACATGAATTTATGGAGAGCAGACAATCTGTTCTGCCTCAACAGGGGGAATACAGGATGTCACGCTAAGCTCTGCCAAACTCCTGCAAAATGAAATGTGACAAATGGTGACAAGTTAGCGAGTCAGGTTCCCTTTATTATTCCCTCATTCTCTCTCTCTCACTCTTTCACACTTCCTCTCTGCCTTTCTCTCTCCGATCATCAGAAGCACTTGACTAGCAGAGCATGAGAACGGGAGGCTGTAATTGACAAATTTTGACGGCCAGCCGAGTGGCAAGCTCCCATGGTGCCTGGCAGGGACTGAAAAATACCCTCCAAATGCGACAGAAAGTGTATGACAGGACTGTATAATCTGACGTGCACACAGACACACAGACACACAGACACACACACACACACACCCATTTTCTCTGAACAATCTTGGTCAGAGGTCTGAGCCTTGATTACTTCATCTAAACAATGAGCGTCTCACAATTCTGAGAACACAATCACATCTACATTTGCTCCACAATTTATGTTCAAGGTGCAGGATTTTTTTTCCCGTCTGTGAGAGATATATGGCAGGCCCCGGCACTGAGGCACTTCAGCCACTGATAAGAGTCGCGGCAGCTATGGGGGCCGGATGATAGCAGCACGCCATACTTCTTCCCCTGGTATTTTCTCCAATCTGATCATTTTTCTTGTGGGGAGCAACAGTTTCATTTTGAAGGTGACTTTCAAGAGTGTTTTGCTCTCTCTTTCTGCACTTCTCTGGCTCTCTCCCTTGCAGTCAGGCCTATATGAGATTTAGTATTTCATTTCCACTGGGATCATCATATTTAATTTGCCTGCTGGGAGGAGTGAGGCAGGGAGGAGGAGTGTGTGTGTGTGTGTGATTGATAGAGAGACAGAGAGAGAGAGAAAGAGGGACAGAGAGAGAGCAAGAGAGAGGGGGGGGGCAGAGAGAGAGAGCGTGGAGGACTCTAGTGGTTGGTCCTAGCGGTTTCCATTAAACATCTTCCCATTGGGATCATTCATTTAAATAATAATAAATGCTAGATTTCTGTCTTTTTTTTATTGAGCACATGACCAATATATATTACTAACAAATATCACAGAACTCTATTAGGTCCATTAAATCATCATTAAACGAGGTATTAATGCCTCATTTTCAGAGACCACTGTGCTTCTGTAATAATCAATCATGTCTTAACAGACAAAGTCTTGCGTCCGTCAAAGTTCTCCTGTTAAAACACCGAAGCTTTAGCATGGAGATATTAACCCATACAGAAAACACAAGTGATCTGTACTAACTACTGCATAGAATTACAAAACTAATAAACTAAAGAATTCTATTTACATATATTTTTGAGAATGAATAATTAGGAAACTGATGGTCTACACTATAGATTTAGCTTTTTTATTTATTTATTTATTTTTCTTTGCTTTTTTATTTTGCTATACAAATATTTAGTCGTTTTCCTACATCAGCAAAAACTATTAGTTTCAAAGTGTCTGAATAATGACTACAGAAATACAAAAAGATTGTATGAACTTTATTTATTTATTATAGGTATTGCCTTATTCATGAAGGTCCTGGATGGATTCCTAAGCTCTTTTCTGAACTTACAGTATTTATGAATAGAACCGTGAACATAGATTAAATGTGGTTCATAAGAATTTTAGGGGTAACTGTACAAATGGTTTTGCTATCTATCTATCTATCTATCTATCTATCTATCTATCTATCTATCTATCTATCTATCTATCTATCTATCTATCTATCTATTTATAGATGATATATATATATATAATATTTTTTATTTAAATTGTATTGTCATTTTTGACATTTCTCACATTTTCATTGTTTATTACATATTAAAGACATTTTTATTACCTGTTTTTCCTACCCAAAAAAGGGGGGGTAGGGTGCCAATAATTTTTTTCCCTATATATCCACCTGATGACCAGCATAAAATTCAGAACAGATATGGAGATATGAACACGGCGCCAATATTCAAACTCCAAAAGCTCAAAGAAAAAACAACACTTTCTAAAAAAAGGCTTTTAAGGGCTTGTTGGGCTTTTGGGTGTGTAGTTGTCTTTGGTACCCAGAGGAGAGAGAGTGAGGGGACAATAAAACAGGAGCCGGAGAGAGAAATGGTTCGGGGGAGCCATGCGTGAAAATCAGGCGTGTTATGAGAAAAGGATATGAGGCAGAGGCTTGGGCGAGGAAATGGAGATGGAGAAAGAAAAAGAGACACCAGAATGAGTCAAATGTAGCAACAGGGCAGCAAAGTGGAAGATATATGAGAGTACATTTTCAAGAGACTATTAAAAAGCCCTTGAGATGTAGAACATACACAGCACAAGCTTTTAATACAGGGCCGTGTTTTTGCAGACAGATCACACCCAGTCATCCGCTACACGTTTAACTCTGACTCACTGAAAAGGGTGATCTATGGTATGAAAGATTACTGCCTTCCATTAGTTACTGTAATGGACAAATCTCCTATAAAATCAGTTTATAGTATAAGGAGATATTAACTAATAAAAGAGTATGTGTAGTGGTGTGGGGAAATCTTTTGGACGTCTTTGCGACTGAATCTGGGGTTTCTATCTACCCCATTTTTTGCCAAATGAACTAGAAACACTTTCATCCTGAAGATGTCAGATTAGATAAATAAGAAACCAGTTTAAAAAAATGTAGCAAAAACCGGAAAACGATCGCTTCATTGCTAGCATCCTAGCCAAGTGTGATTTCCTACCGCCACATGTCATGCGATTTGATCCAGTTTAAGATGTGTGCCATAGCGACACACTAACAAGCCTAAAATGTCTGTAAACAGCAGCTGTGGTATTATCTGTCATATTGTCGTAATGAGTATCGCCGCATACACTGTAGACAGACGTCACGTTGTGATTTATTTTTTATTTTTTTGCAATAATAATCAAAAAAATGAGCGATTTATCCAAAAGAGCAAAATTCACAGAATTACTCAGTGACTATTTCTGCACCGAGGTTAGAGCGAGCACTGAGCAGTCAAATCAAAAGTTCCTATTTGCTGTGACTGAATTTTACTTGCATATGATTTATAACCCCAGTTACGGTTATATGTGTTATTTTTATACACTTTTGCATATTCAATTCGATGCTAATTAAATCAACAAGCAGTATTTTTTTTAGACGTGTTGGTGTCTTGCGTTGAAGCAGTAATGGAATATTTAAACGCTTTTTCCTTTTCCCCACTTTCAGGACTACACTTTGAAGTTGACTTAATTGGTCTTCAGAACTACTAGATAAAGTAGTAAATGACAGAATTTGACTCGTGTGAAGGGTTTTTCTCATGTCCCCACACATATTTCCTGTCCAATTTTGTTATTATCTCAAAGGAGACTCAGTTGTTAGTGTGCATTTGTTTGTGTGTGTGTGTGTGTATGCACACATCCATACCCCCCCCCAAAGTTTCCTTTAGCCACACCCGACTCTGTAGCGGTTGTGCAGGAGTAAATAGGGTTGTCAGGATTGAGTGAAGCTTTAAGTTTGGCAGTCAGAGAGCTGCTACACTCGAAAAGTAGTACAAATGACCAGAATTAAACTGAGCAATGAGCCAACAGATCCCATCTCTCTCTCTCTCTCTCTCTCTCTCTCTCTCTCTCTCGCTCTCTTTCATACACACAGACATGGCTGAATGAAAACAGTCTAAAAAAAAAAGGTAATGAAGCGAATCTGTTCAGTGAGAAATTTGTCACAGTGATGTTGTTTTATAGATTTAATTCATGAAGTACACGGTGAAGTCATCTCATCTGTGCTTTGTTTCTTCATTCATCAGTCAAACAAATTGGTAGGCTTTCTCTGCCGCAAACTAAAATAATAACATTAAAAAGATTAATAGAAAAAAAAAGGAAATGGTAAACTTTACTCTAAGACAGGTCAGTACATGTTTCTCAGATACCGAAGACATTTTCCGCGTTACTCAGTAATGAGTAGCTGATCGGACACTGAAATCTATTTTTAGACTAATTAATTCATTTAACCTCCTTTTCTTTGTTAAGTCGTTAACTCTCATTTTCATTAAGCAAAATGAGATACTGCTCATCGGAGTGAAACATAGTGTGTGTTGGGAAAATGGCACATGCCCACACACTCACATGTACACACTCACGCACAGTCATTTAAATGTCTACAATTCACAGTACAGAATGTTGCATCGATATACTTAAGGCAATTTCAGTACATACAGAGGAAGAATAACGACAACAACAAAAAAAAGTCAAAGCCAACTTGAGGAGGAGGAGGCTGAGGAAAAAAAGCCAGACTCCAATCTGATCTAAAGTTTGTCATGTTACACAATGCAGGCTCTGCCCTGCCAAACACCAGTGTAAATGAAATGGCAGTAGACAGAAAGCTGAAGGGTTCAGGGGAACATTTCTTTCTATAATTGCTTTGGATATTTGTTTTCCTGTTTACCTCATCTGAGAAACTTGTCGCCTGCAAAAAAGTGCACTACTGGCTACATGCTCACTCACACTTTCACACACACACACACACACACACACACACACACACACACACACACACTGGAACAAACACACACTGGAACAAACACACAGGGTGTGACTGCACATATCAGCAAATTTTTTTAGACTTTTTTTAGTTTGTTATTTCCTCATTTCAAACTTTCCCAGCAATGAACATACTGATATCACACACACTCACACACACACATACACACACAATGTTTTCCAGGTTATCTACTGCCTCTGCGCACTAATCACTGACCTGCCCTCATCACACACACACACACACACCACAAAATTCAGACTAGCGCAGCTGATAGCTCGCTTGTTTCTCGTCCTAAAATGGACATAGGGAATAGGGTTTAACATTTTTAGTTCCATCTAGAATCCAAGTGACTGCAAGATCATTTCAGCACAATGGCACCAACATTGTCAACTAACACTGCTAGACTCAGGGCACAAGGCAGAGTACAGCCTGGACAGGAAGTCAAGTCTATCACAGTGCACAATCATACACACTCACTGACACACCCATTCACACATGACTAACAATTTAAATGTAGAGATGCCAATCAGCCTACGAGGCATATCTCTGGACTGGGGGAGGAAACTGATAAGCCACCTCATAATAAATGTAAAATTATTTACATTTCAACTGACTCTTAATGAAAACATGGCAAATAACATATTAAGGACATTTATCAGTGTATGAAAAGCCTGTATAAAACTGTCTTAAACAATAAAAATGATTATTACTGTTATTATTTTACTATTATTACTACTTTTTTTGGCTGACAAATTATATAAATTATATTATAGAGATATTATTCTGATATTTATGCCATGTAAAAAAGCACTGCTGTAGAAGTTCAGATCTTGCGGTATATACTGCCACAGATATGTTAAAGTAAACATAAACATCGAGAAGTCTGCTGTAGTTCCACACGTCGTTACACACGTCTGGTCAGTGTCTAGCAAGCCTGTGGAAGTCAAACATTAGCTCTCATAATGAAATATACACACTTCATTATAACAATTACCCCGGGTCGCTAGCCTGGGGCATGGTGTAATTACACCTATCACTACACCTGCAATTAAATCTTCTGAAATCCACAGACTGCTGAATCAACCAGCCTGCCGTCTAACAGCCGGTGCTCTGACGTCATGTTTGTAGCAACAGTAGAGTCTTCGAAATCCTTGGAAATGCAGGACGAGACTGGCAAATTATTGTAGCAAAAGTATCTATCAATTTGTGGACATTTTGCTTGATATCAGATAAAGTAAAGGTGTATATGTAACCTTGGTCATGACCCTTTGGTGTTTGGTGATTAGTTTTTGACCTGACATAAGTGTGATCACCAGGAGAAGTCACTGGCCAGGGCTGATGTGTGTGACACCCAGCATGAACAGAATCTCTGGTGTGTGTGTGTCTGTGAAATGTCATTCTAAGGTAAGGGGCATGTAGGCTGGATCCAGGGCATGTCTTGGCATGCTGTGAGGTGAGCTTGATCTCCGCTTGGCCTCTTGTAACTTCTGAAAGTTCCTCCTGATGGCATATGATATCCCATGCCTCATTGTGATCCGTCTCTGCCTCCTGTCTCCTAAGTACACCTCGTCACCTCTCCCAGCTCTAGACAGCGCCCGGTACGGCTAGGTGCTCTTGAAAGGGTTTTCCCCGAAGCCGAAACTATGACTTCATACGTCTTATCATCATTACCCTGTTGGCGAGATATCACTACAATCTGTCTTGTTTTTTATTTGATAGTAACAGAAAAAAGGCTTCCTAGCTGTTTTTGTATGGCTTGCTATCCCGAGGGGCTAAAAGCTAATGTTGAGCAGACAAGTGAATAAATAATGAAAGTGTGATTTATGTAAATGGGCTTTTACTACGCCCTTAGCATCTTTTTGCCCATTGGCTGATGCACAACATGGTGCGCTAATGGTTGGTTAGCGCAAAAGCAAATGGAAAAGCGATTAGCTTGGCATCAGAGAGAGATGCGGATACCCTTCTTCATTCCTGCCATTGCACTAATCACTGCAGTCATTTAAAAGAAGAGTCATTGCACCTGTTTAATTACTGTGATAATTGCGCACCGTTTGTTTGTAGCCCAGGGGGTCCCGAGCCATGTTGCTAATGTGCCCAGCGTTTTTGACGAGTCCTTAATAACATTAATGTATCTATGCCATTACGGGAGATGTATTTCCTCCCTCCAGGAGGGATACATGCACTGGACATTGTGTTAAATGGGGGGCTGTATGCCTGCTTACTATGCAGGGAAAATACTGAGCGAGTAAACAATGGCAGTGTTTATTTGATTGTAATGAACTTAGCATTAGCCTTCTCATTGCTCGCTGCTAATGTTGTTCCAGACAAGTCTTATGGATAGGAAACCAATAGTTGCTCCCTCAAGGCAAACTTCAATTTAAAAAAAAAAAAAAAAAAGGCCAGGACAGAGGCTATAGTGCACATTTTTCTGCATAGCCTGCTCTAACACACTGCTTTTACCCCCATGGTGGGTTGAGTCAGGTGTGTTGGGAGTAAGGAAAACACTAAAATGTGCAGTGTAAAGCTAATCCAGGTGCAGGACACGGAAATAATCAGGGGTCTGTTTCTGATTCCTCACATAAACTAAAGACGTGGAATTCAACTGATCCATGAACTCTCAAATCTATCAAGTGATTCAAAACCTTCAGATTAATAATAAATGTAATCTTGATCAGAAGAACACTACCAAAGTCATTTCTGTTATTTTCACAGTCCCACACCTTCTCTTTGTAGTATAAAGCAAACTTGAGTCCAATGAAAATGTGATGAAAGACAAAGCAACGTTCTTTCTGATAAACAACATTACTTGGCTGTATGACTAATTGAACACTTGCTATGACCTCTTCCTCAGATTGCTGTAGAAACAATAGATTTACAAAAGAAAGTCAGCTGAAAGGCATGGATGATTCAAAGGCTAGTCAACGAAAAGCACCACACATTCCTTTTATCACATCCTGTGTTTGTGCAGCATTTCCCCAGCAATTTAGTGGCAGACAGAGCTCATGCAGGTGTGTGTGTGTGTGTGTGTGTATATATATATATATATATATATATATATATATATATATATATATATATATATATATATATATATATATATACACACACACATATATATATATATATACACACACACATATATATATATATATATTCACTATTTTCCAGTAAATGCAAGTACCAAAATAGTTCATTCCATTAACACCACAGCAATTAATCAACAATTAATAACTGATTATTAGTGAACAGTACATTCTTTTTGTGAAAGGTCTGCAAGCAATGTTAGTTCCTGTTATAAAAGTTAACACAACACAAACATGCAGCCTGTCATCCATCTATACATCCATCCATACACATCTATCTATCTATCTATCTATCTATCTATCTATCTATCTATCTATCTATCTATCTATCTATCTATCTATCCATCCATCCATCCATCCATCCATCCATCCATCCATCCATCCATCCATCAAGCAGCTTATCCTACAGAGGGTCACTTTAGACTGGGGGACAAAACTACAGTAATCAGAAGAAACCCCCAAAGTGCAGGGATAACTGTAAACTCTGTGCACACATGACTGAGGCGGGACTCGAACTGCCAACCCCAGAGACATGAGGGAAAATGTGCTAACAACTAAGTCATGTTACATATGAATCTATAAAATTAATACCCTCTAACAGAAAACATCACCTTGTCAACCATCACATTTTTTCTTTGTTGATTGAAAAATATTTTTTATTGGTTTTTTTTATAATTAATAGATTATGCAAAGTGTTTCCTATAAATGACATGTTACTGCAGAATGTACAGTGTATTAGAATGACAGCATTATTCAAATTCTAGCTGGATTTACTGCCACTTGAGAATTGAATATTTATAGCTGTTATATCTATGTTGTTGTTGTTGTTTCAGCTGCTCCCTCTTTGGGGCCACCACAGCAGATCATTTGGTCTGCATATTTCGATTTGGCACAGGTTTTACACAGGATGCCCTTCCTGACGCAACCCTCCCATTTAATCCGGGCTTGGGACCGGCACTGAGAGTTAACTCTTCAGTGGCTGGGTTAGCGTTCTGCCCAGGAATCGAACCCGGGCCGCGGCAATGAGAGCGCGGGATCCTGCCGCTGGAACACCAGGAAGCTTACAGCTGTTATTTCTATATTGTGGCTAAATTTTTACCTCAGTGTAACTGAACACTGCTATTGCCTCAGCATTCAAAGCCACAGCTAGCTAGGTAACTAAATTGCTAGGCTATGCTAAGCTAAATTATTTTTGCGCCAAAGTGTTGGGCAGTTTAGCACAAATGATAAATTTTAATGGCGGTTAATCATTTAATACTTGTAGACATAACCTTTCCTCAACCAGGGCTCAGTGTCCTAGGACCATATCAGACTTAGGAGTTAGTCTGCAAATATTATGGTCAGTTTCATTGAGAGAGAACTTTGTGAGGTCAGTAGTTGAAAAATATTGAAATTACGCAGTGCAAATATTTTATATTAAATGTTATTTAAGCTGTTTATTATGAAAAAAATGAAACATTTTCCAGTCACTCGCTGAAAATATGATTTTAAAATCAAGCATTTTTAAGAGCGTCTGAAGTGTGAAATGGACAGGGAATAACTTATTGTGTTATGAAAATATCATTTTCCTTCCAGACCGAACAAGAATGAACTCCCTATTAAAGAAGCTTTCCAATCTGGTGTTGATTTAAACCTCACAGGAGGACCATCTTTTCATTTCTTCACAAATCATCGGGCAATGCAGCTCATGAATAAAAGACACAGGAGGAGACAACAGAGGCTTAGGAACTCACCAGCACACTTGGTCCTGGCGCGCAGTGGTGGACCTGGAGCTCCAGTGCCGCCCTCATTGGGTCTTGTTAGTAGAACACTGATCTCATACTCAGTGTCTGGGTCAAGGTGGCCGATCTTGTGGTTCGGCTTATCCACTGGCTGGATGTCAATCAGGCTCCCAGACATGGTGCGGTACTCCACCTCTTTCTCGATGATAGGGCCGTCACCGTTGATTGAGTTAGCGTTGAGCTGGATCCACAGATAGGTGGCACCCACTGCCGTCAGCTGAGGTGGTGCGATTGGGATTGGTGGTTCTGAATGAGAAAAGGAAGATCGTATTAATGACTGTTCATTATGCTTTTAACGTTGTTCATTGTATATAAAGAGCAAATCATTTAAAAACTGATACTTTTCAGCATAACCTAAATTTATAATGTTAACTTTTATCATAGTATTTTAGTCAAGGAACCTCTTTTCATACAAGCTAAAAAATAAAGGTTAATATAAATCTTATATATTCTTGTTATTTATGGCTGTTGGTTAAAAACCCAGTAAAAAGCGATGTATTAGGAATCAATAATTACTCATTAAGAGGTGTGATTTGATCATTTCTAATCATTCTGGTTCCATATCAATTTCATATCGGTATGTTAGTGGTTACAATGACTGCGCTGACTTAAAAAAGCTTTCAAAAAAGTGATGGTTCACATATCACATATTAAGTGAGATATTAAATATATAGTTTGTCATTTTTATTTATTTTTCTTCTGAATAAAATGCAGTAACTAACATTCACTGTAAAACATTTCAAGCTGGTTGAACTTGACTAGTCATCTTCACTCAACTTGACTAGTTAGTTTTTCAAACTTGAGTTCAATAATCAAAACGTGTCGCGACAATCAGAGTTAAAGTGAAGAAATAAGTTCATGTAACTTAATGGGGCTACTTAACTGTACCAATAGTATAGATTCACAAAGTCGAGTGGTAAGTACTAGCCCTAAAAAATCCTATTTTGTCTTTGTGTTTGTGTGAAGAGGCGGTCCTAATAGCAATGTTATTAACATTAACACAACTTTAAACCAATAGATTTTATTCTACTGGTGCACTGCATCACCCGTATCAGCTTAGGCCATGAAGTTATGAACCGTGAAAAAAACTGGAAAAATAGTAACTTACACCTGACCAAATACACAATACCATTAAACCCCTTACTCATATGATATCAGAGTATAATCTGTGTTGGTGCACTGCGCAGGTCTTTAGCCTGTATAGGGTGTGCTGGTGATAGAAGACAGTTTACACAGAGGCACTGACTTAAACCAATTAATTTTTGACCCTCATTGGTTTAGATTATGAGCTAAAATTCATTACTTATCACCCCTATGGTCCTGTTCTATTTCACCATTGACCCATTTTAGTGGGGTTTTATTATAACACACACACACACACAGAGGCACATAGAGCCACATGCACATTACATCACTGAGAAGGATTTGACTACCACGGTGCACAGCATAAAAATCTATTACACTAAACAGGAACATAAAGCCAATCTGATTTCTTGTCAGGGGGAATTTTGTAATTTTATAATGTCTGATTTGATGTTTTTGAGTGATGTTGCTTGTCTAATGGAAACCCGGTTTGTCATGGAAACCTTGTTTTGATGTTTTTTTCTTTCAGACAAAGCTGCAATTTCATATTTTGTTTCATTATGCCCCTGAGCCTCCTCATCTTTCATACAGTCTCTGTTATTTTGGAAATTGCTGCCGTAGATCTGTGCTGAACTGCATGGCCATGAACTAATGAAGAGATGAAATGGCTCCTTCTCTCACTGGAGCCTGAGTGCGGTTGCAGGTTTAGGTAACACGGCAGGTCTGTGGTGCAGAGCAAACATGGGCTATGATATTGATTTGGGCCGCCGAGAGTGCCAATTACAGCTGCGGTAATGGGGCATCCGTCTTCCTGACAGTTGTGTCCAGGTGTGACCAGAGCCATGTGGTACAGGATGGTTGTAAAAAAAAAAAAAAAAAATAGCACTGTTTCTCTCCATCTTCTTTTCTGATAGAATCAGGATTCCATAAGGTACGGTGAGCGAGTGTCTGGAGTGGCCGCACGATGACGGTGAGGAATCGGCGCTAAACAAGACTAGCTGAAGACATCACATCATGTCTTCTCATGTCCACTCAGGGCAATCATCTGATGGCTGACATGAATCCCAGGTCCACCAAGCTGCCACTGCTGGGCCCCTGAACAAGGCCCTTAACCCTAAATTACTCCTGGGGATAAGGCTGTCTGCTAAATGACAGAAATGTAATGGTTGTATCCTAGGCTCAGGTTGCTATGTGTCTGAAGATTTACCTCCCTGACTTCCTGGGGTGTTCTATAGTTTTCTCCCACCACCAAAACCATGCTGGTTATGGATTTTGATGCAAATGTTTATTTGAGTGTGTGAATATGATGCTTTGGGGCAATTATAGGGTTGGTAGTTAAGGCTCTGGAATGTTTATCCAATAGATGAGAGTTTCAATAGCAGTACCATTAAGCTGTAACTGTCGGTGTTTAAGTAAGGCCCTCATCTCTAATCTTTTGATAAAAGCATTTGCCAAATGAATAAATGTAGAAATGTAACAGAGGGCAATTTAGGTTGCATTTTCATCGCATGCTCAGTGTTTTTCACTGTTATTCATTATGAAAATGAATGAATATAAATATTCAGTGCAGTTGTATATGATTTGGGATGTAGTCAATCAAAGTAGCCTAGTTACCACTTTCAAGCCTCTGTGAATCTGTTTAAAAAGTCTTACTCAGCCGTTTTGTTTAAAAAAAACCCAAAACAACTAGATACATCAGATGAGCGGAAGTTGAGAAATGCTGAGCAGCTGAGCCGAAGTTGAAAAAGATGAATGAGATATTCTGTATGTGTGCTCTCTAGAGATTGCTGTTTGCTTGTTCTGTTCGCTAGGCTGAACAGCCAATCACAGACCTTGCACCACTGCCAGCTGATGATGCTGATGAGCATCGAAAACACAATACGTGGATGCATCAGGGAACCGAGGATAAAAGTTTCTAAGCAAAACAAGTCCTTAGTGTTGGTCATTCAGGTGTCAGTGTCATGCTGGTGACATGTGATTGGGAGAATATTACCAAATATAACACAGCTATTTAAATCAGTGCTGAGAGAAGAATCTACTTTGCTGGGTAGGTTGATTATGGTAACTTTTCCTCTCTCCACCAAATCATATCCAGTTGCATTACTGACAGTTGAAAAAGGCCGGACTTGCTGGTACAATAGGTCAGGCAAGATGCAAGAGTGCAAACAAGGTGCCCATGGTGTGAAAGTGAAAGTGCAAACAAGGGTAGACAGGCCAAAAAAAAAAATGTCCGGAAGCTCAGATTGCATCTTTATCAGCATCCAAACATATGACATGGTCCCCTTGTCAAAACACAAGCCTCCATGTCTGTCTCCACGGCTGTATAATATTGCATGTGGCAATTTAAATGTCTTTCTCTCTCGCTCTCGCTCTTGTAAGCCCACTCCCTGTGGCCCTGTCTGACATCTCAATTTCAGCCTGGCAGACACAGAACAGGTGTAGACGCCCACAGTGAGGGGGTAAGGTATTGTCTCCAAAAGAAACAAGCCTTCACGCCACATTCATTCAGTGCTGGGTTATACGAGATAAAGTGACATTTCAATCTGGCCGGAAAACACATTTTAAAGCAGAGATTGTACGGAGGATTGTACAGAGATAGCAATGCATCATTGGCTCCATTCTGTCCGTGTGTCATTGCGTTTATTTGAGTTTTGGCAGGAAGGGGCATAGAGGTCTGATTGATCTGACATTCTTCTATCTGTTTTTTTTTTTTTTCCGGTGCTATCATGTGATAACATAGCCGTTGATGCATCTAACCACAAATCAACATATTATAACTGATTATAACTCTTGGCTCATCTTTATGGATATCGATCATTTCTAGGATGGTTTAAAAAAACCCTTTGTCAGCATCTGAGCAAAAAATAAATAAGTAAATAAATCTGAGATCCATAAATGAATTGTGTTGAATTCAAATTCTGGAGAATTAAACATCCAGAAATATTCGAAATGCCAGAGAGCACTTCATCACAGGCACCTACAGGGAGAGGAAATACTACTTAGGTAGATAAGATTATTATTAAATTATTCTCATTGAAGCCTATTACACAGCAAGCATTAGTTATTCAGTAGTCTCAGCTTAAGACGTCACGCCCACAAACTGCCGGCTGGCTGGATTCTATAGGATTTCCGAGAGATGTGTGTTGCATTTTTTTAGCGGCCAGCCTGGAAACAAAAATTGCTGTGATACAGTACTGCCTTCATGGAAGAAGGAAGCTGTTTGCAGCTATGATTGTGAGATAGCTGAGGATTAGCTAAACACTGGATTTTTCAAATTATGTGAAGTTAATGGCATACACTCATTAATTATCATAAGTCAAGATTTCATAAATGAACAATCCATGGTTGCATGCCGGTCTAATTTTGTAGAGACATTGACATTACATTTTTTGACGCTGAACAAAAAAAATGTCACTGATAGCTTTACATGTCAGTCAGAAGCCCTCTTGAGCACTCCTTGGCCAGTAAAAGCTTCTATGGAGTCCAGACCTATTGCTGAAGGTCTGGCTATGTGAGATTCGGGAACTACAGTGAAAGTAATGTAGTTATGAGACTCTACAGTAAGACCGGACCAGCTGACTCATCCCAGGAAGTTAAGAGTTTACAATTTACAGGTCACTGAGAGAACCATTACAACCATGATGTGGTGTACTGGTTTATAGGCATGACTGCTACTGACCATACTGAGCGTGTGTTTTAAAGCACACAGCTGTGTGTCTCCGTGCCACTGCACCTGGAACACTAAACCCTATTTCACATTCGGATATATTTAGAACTATATGGCCATGCAACCTTAGCCCTATACCCACATGATCTCTCTGATATAATCCACTCTTTCTGTGAAACAGTGCCAGGTTTGCCATCTCCCGAGGAACGTATTTGTTATTTTGAGGGTCAGTGTTACTACTCTGTTATCTGGCTACCCTGTTATTTGGACTTGGTTTGGTCTTGGTTTCACAAAGTTTTCCAACGCAAGACAAGCTCTTGAAGATGCCACGAATTTGAGGTTGCATGCTAGACAGAGAAGATAAAAGCACTCCAAAACTTCTCTGGGGGTAAAGTCATTTTCTGAAAAGCAGCATGCAGAAGCACTTCCTACAGCACCTCAAGCACTCATCCTGTCTTTTCAAACCAAGACACACCAAGATGACTGTCGGCTGTTGTGTCTGCGACTTAAACTTCGGCTTAAAAATATCTCATCCTAGCTTGTGACAAAATTGGAAGAGCTTTAAAATTACAAGCAGAACATTTAAACAGATTCAAAGTGGTTGTAAACTGGTAGACATCAACACATCAAATGGTATGCTGCTGCACTAAATGTATGTCAATACAATGATAGATTGCTGCTACCATAGAATTTTGACGTAATGTTTTGGACTGTGTAAGTCTGAAAAAATTTATTGGAATTATTTTACTTTTATGCTATAGTAAGTAACTTAGATAAATAAAAAATCTTGTAGGATAAAAAAAAGGACATGACCATTACAACACAGCTTTCATTCATTCTTAGTATCTCCCAGATCAGGGTTTAAATCTAGTACTAGTTTGATTACATTTTAGGTTCTAAATTTGCTACATCATACAAATACTATGTAAATCTCAAATTCCAACACCATATATTATTTTGGAAACCCTATGAACAGTCAGAGCAAAAATTTTATACTGGCAATACTGGCAGTGATGCCATTTCTACCTCTGTTTTTGCCCAGTGTTAGGTCAGGGTAGAGTTTAGGACACACCCACTTAGGGTTTAAGTCCAAATCCAGATATGGATATTTGGAGCGCTAAACCTATACTGGTTTAGGACATTGGCACTGCAATAGACTCACAGTACAGTGAATATGATTTGGGACACATTCTTTCTCTGAAATGCTTTGACATCTAGCCTCCTATACCCCTCCAGCCACCTACCATGCAGAAAATATAAAACTAAATGAAAGAAAAACAGCAGGATACAGCACACCTGTGGCAGCTGCAGGTGTAGGCTACAATGCCAATACGCACACTGGTGGCTCATGGAGGCCCGTAATGGCCGTATGGAGGTGTGAAACAAAGTGTACGAGCAGAGTGTGAATGATTTATGTTAGCCATCATGCTGCCTCAGGAGGGCAGGTCAGCTTTGTTAACCTGCAGACTTTGGGCATGCTGTTATACATGTTGCCCTCGGCCAACTCTTCGTGGTACTGCACTAAGCACAGCCTGAATTAGCGCTCCCTTCAGCGGACGCTCATAATGAGATGCATCAGCCTTGAAATGCGAACAGGTTGTGCTCAATGAGCGCATCGGATACACGGCCGGGAAATGGGGTAATGTTTAATCGGGAAACGTGGCACAGCTACGGCGACTGAAAACACTGAGATGAATTCAGGCAAATAATAGGAAGAAGTTGTTGCCGATGTAATGCACTCCAATTACAAGCTCATAGAAGTGGCACCTTCTGTAATACCGGCTAAATAATGATGAATAAAGCGAGACAAGAACCAGCTTCTGCTGTGTGTGAAAAATCATAGCAAGATTTAGTGCTGAACACTCCAGCACACTTCAGCTCATTTACACTGACAGGGCTCATATATATCTCACATACCAATGACTGCACACACACACACACACACACACACACTGTATTTTGCACTGAGACACCCACTCACACGCATGCTGTTAAGTAGAATAAAACAACGGTGCAGAACATGATGAGAAAATAATCAAAAATTTGTTTACCAGCCCAAAGTTGATTCTTTTCCTATAAAACCAAAATGTTTTTCCTAGAAAATCCAAAGTGTTTTATTCACCTTATCCCGCAGAAATTTGTCAATGATTACATTGATTAAAGAACAAAACATCACATTTCATAATTGTATTTCATGTTGGGAAACATTTATAATGCATTCTTGCTGTTTCTGATAAGGCTAAACACATTTTTTAATGCAACACTTTCTGACATCCAGCTGTCCTTTCCTAACTGTTAAATAAACATTATTTTACCCAGCGCTAAGTTGTGCTAAAGTTTTTTGTTAAATATCATGATTAACAACACATTTAATATCAGCCATACAATTCGCCGTCACTATAGCAACAACGGATCATTAGAATAAGCACATTAGTATAATGATCTGAATTACAGCCAGCGCTGCCGCCTGAACGTCTCTTATTGAAAATTAATCACCACCTTCTGTCCAATCAGATTGCGTGAATTAAACAGGGTGGTACTTTTACTCTCATTAAAAATACCAGGATCTAGGAATATAGTACTAGCATCAGCTAATGTAGCCAATCAGCAAACTAACTGCTAAGAATTGAACATGAGTGGGATTTCAGTGTCTGTGACTTGATTCACTGTTATATTCTTAAATATTTTTTAGCAGTTACCAAATCTGTCAAAATATTTCAATTTACCATGGCTAGCTTACTGAGAGCGACTAAATGAAACACTTCCTGAATTATTTCCAGACACCGAAAGTCTCTGAACATAAAATGTGACTCTTGCGCCGTCTTAACAAATTTAAAGCCAAACAAAAATCCCATTTTTCAGTTCAGAGCTACTTTAAGGCCATGAGACCCAGAAAGACACAAGAGAGCAGCCTATGGCAAGCACACTGGAAAAGTGGCTGGGAGAAATGAAAAATAAGGAGTTTGTCTTCGGCCACACACTTCGCTGTTTAACAAAATACGGTACCACAGGGGAAGAAGGGTGTTTCCTGCTGTTCTATGATTTAAACTGTAATGATATTCGGGCTCAGATGGAAAAGTGTTTAAATGTAGCGCTCTTTTCTCTGTCAGAACCAGAGACAGCCGATCTGGGGTCGTGTGTTTGAGAAATGACCACACACACACACAA